>NW_002986996.1:379886-407591 GCF_000006295.1 Pediculus humanus corporis
AAAATTTGTACAAAAATCTTCTTCGTTTATACGTTTTTATATCTTCATTCATTCATTTTTTTTTTTTCGTTTCGACGAGTAGAATTTTTTTTTAAAAATTGAATGATAGTAATAATAATAATAATAATAATAATAATAATAATAATAATAATAATAATAATAATAATAATAATAATAATAATAATAATAATAATAATTAATAATAATAATAATAATAATAATAATAATAATAATAATAATAATTAATAATAATAATAATAATAATAATAATAATAATGGTTTATAATGAGGATAATAAAACAACAACAACAATAACAATAACAACCAACGATTGTTGCTCGAATAAAAAAAAAAAGAAAAAAAAATTGTGCGAATTTTATTTGCGTCACGAAAAAGAAAAAAAAGAAATAAAAATTTATCGCCTGAATACAATTTAAAATGGCGGCGACCGTATACAATACGAACTCGTAATGAATTATTCTCATTCGGGTTCTCTCTCTCTCTCTCTCTCTCTCTCTCGGGTTTTTACCGCAAAATAAAAAAAAACTCATGATAATAATGATAATAATAATGGGATAAGTGAGAAAGAAATTGTGTGTTTTTATTGGCGACTGCACACGAATAATTTTTCCACTATTATTATTATTATTTTCAGAAAGAAAACAATAAAAGAAAAATTATTAACATGGTTATAATAAAAATAATTAATATTATAACTAAACGTGTAAATGTTTGTTTGTTTGTTTGTTTGTTTGTTTGTTTCGTAAGGAAAAAACAATCGAAAATTTTTTTTTTGTTAGAAAAATATTCGTCATGATGACGACTAGGGTGTGGAAAACGACGAGTTTGTAATAGTTTAACAAATAAATGTTTATTAAAACAAACAAACAAACAAACGACAAACGACAAACGTTACGATTATTTACATTCTTTAATTGTTACAAATTCAATCGTCGTATTATTATTTTCGCAACAGAATCAATAAAATCTCGATTTGAACGAACGAAAAAAAATTTTTTTTTTTTTTTTTGAGGGGGGAATCATTCGAGTTTCTTTTGTTCTTAGCAAAAATTCGTTTTGCTGGCAAATCGATTGCGTACAAACATAGCAAAAAAATTTAAAAACCTTGACAAAAATAAAAACAAAAACAAAATGAAATCATTCGATTTGCTCCCTCGCGATTATATTTTCTCGTATCGTCTTTTAAAAAAAATATTCACACACACCTGCATAATCACACTAATCAAATCAAATACGTGATTGACACTATTATTATTATTATTATTATTATTATTATTATTATTATTATTATTATTAACATTATTATTAATTAGGTCAACTTGAGAAAAGGAAAACGATTAACGCAAAAGCATTTTTTTTAAATAACTTTCATTAGATTTTCATTTTTTTTTTCAAACGTTATTATACGTTAAGAGGATCGAAACAAACCGGAAATACGTCATCCATCGATTCACCGGCACAAATAATTCGCGTGTTTTAAATCATTCGAATGCCATTAACAAAACAAAAAAAAAAAATGGCGGCATCCATTATTTAAAATTTAAATAATAATAATAATATTAAAATGGTTCAGTTTTAAATAAATAAATTTAATACTTTCTCTTTTCTTAAAATTAAATGGAGAAAGCAAACAAATTATTTAAAAAAAAAAAAATTTTAAAGTTTATTTTCATCGATGATGATGATGATGATGATGATGACTAAGATGGATGAATAGATAGATGGATAGATAGATAGATAAATAGATGGATAAATAGATGGATAGATAAGAGTAAAAAAAATAAAAATTGAAAGGAAGAGAGGGGAAAAAAAAATTTTATGTTAATATCGTTGACCTTTAAACTTTTTTAATAACTTTGATAAATAATATAAATAAGGGGGAAAGGAGTAAGGGGGTTAAGACGTTTAAAATTGTAACGAAACCTCCTTTCCCCCTCCAACCCTCCCCCAACAAAATGAGTAGAAAAAAAAACTGTTTTGAAAACTTCGTAAAAAAAAAAGTTTTTCTCGTCACGTTTTTTAATTTTCATTTTTTTTTTTTTTTAAATATAATAAATGACGATTTTAATAATAATAATAATGATGATGATGATGATAATAATAATAATCGAAAATTTTCTCCGAAAAAACCCGTAAAACTATTTTAAAAACCCACATTTTGTTTGTCTTTATTAGGAAAAAGAATCCTCACGTTTCTTATTATTATTTTTTATTTTATTTCTCTTCTGGAAAGATTTAAAAAGTTGCACGCGCACATCCACACTCACAATTCCTCTTATTATTATTATAATCAATATGGAAAACGAAGATAAGACGTGTAGAAGGAACAATGAGAGAGGATAATAAAAAAAAAAATGAATTTAAAAAACGTTTTACGTAGTCAGCTTAGTTAGTCGTTAGACAAAGGGTCAATCACGAATTCGACATTGAAATACGAATAATCACAGTAACAACAACAACCAAAACAACAACAACAACGACAAACGCGAATTTACGAACGTAAGAATATCATCAACACAAAAAAAAAATAAGGAAAATTTTTTTTCCACAAAAATTCAACCTTCGTCGGGTGCGCGGGTCCCCCCAACCCCGGCTTATCCGAGAAGGTAACAAAAGTGAAACACAATGAAAAACATAAATCGGCCTATATAAAAATCAATAAAAACAAACGAAAGTCGTCGTGGTTGTTGTCGTCGTCGTCGTCGTCCTTGTCGACGACAACAAACAACCGAAATGTAAAAAGGCAAAAAAAATTTGTAATAATAAAAACAAAAAAAAAATTTCTAGGGCATCGTTCCAATGTCGAGGTCGAGGAATATTAAAACAACTTTATTTAAACGATGGTGGCGATGGTGGTGGTGGTGGTGGTGGGGGCGATGGCGATGGCGAGGAAGATGGCGACGACGTTGGCGGTAGTGACGGCGCCATTTTAATGCGACTTTCCATGCGACAATTCGTTAAAATTTCCCTTCCCCAAAACTTTTTCTTCTTCTTTTTTTTTTCTCATTTCACGTTGACGTAAGCAATCGTCCCACAATAATAAAAATTAAATTTCGAATCGTAATAATAATAATAATAATAATAATGACTAAGAAATGGATCGTAAAGTAAAAAACGATTTTAATCGATTTAATTTCGTCACTTCCGCTGTCAATAAAAAAAAAAAAAATCAAACAACTTTTCTTTTTATATTCGTTTCATTTCCGTTACGTAACATCATCGCTTATTAAATACACGGCGAAATATTAAAAAAGAGAAAACAAAAAAAAATCGTCGTGGAATTAGAAAAAGGAAAGAAAAGAACAGAACAGAGAAAAATAATTTTTTTCAGGCCGTTTCGAAGAATAAATGTTGTAGAATTTAAGTAAATAATAAAACTTGCGACTACACGTTTCACGTCATTGAAACTAACAAACAATAATAATAATAATAATTGCATTGTCAAAGACAGAAGCGAATTAAGGATTTCGCAGTATCGATGATCGACGTTTAAGGTTTTTTTTTTTTTGCTTATCACCGACCGATTTCCTCCTCCTCCTGATTTTTTTTTAACAAGACAATGAAAGACGAGGTGGAAATGATAAAATTGCAACAGGATGGTAGGGGGAGAGGGGGGGCAACCTTGAATGATTTTTTATTGCAGACGATACCGAATAGTAATAAAAATAATAAACAAAAGGACGGTGAGAATTTAAAAAACAAAAAAACGTTAAAGGTCTCCAGCCTGGAGTAAAATTGAGGTCAATTTTTTGTCCTTTTTTTGTTTTGTTTTTCGATAACGTTTACGATATTTGGGAAATTTTTTTTTCTTATCGATAAGAAGGTTTGTTGTTGTTGTTGCTATAAAAAAAATCACTGGAGAATTCCAGATTTGACCTCTTGCGTAAAAATATAAAAAAATGATAAATATTTTGACGTTTCGTAATTTATTACTTTTCTTCATTACCCGTTAAAAAAATTTAACTCCTCCTCCCCTCGTCCTTTACCATCATCATCATCATCATCATTATCGTCATCATCATCGTCATCGTCATCGTCATCGTTACATAAATCACCGTAAAAGAAAACACACAATGACGTCATAGATTTTCGTTAATAACTCAAATAACGACGTCGAAAAATTTTTAATTTTTTGTTCTCTCTCTCTCTCTCTCTCAAATTCGACGTGATGATCATAATAATAACATCGATACCGACAACAACAACAAACACAACGAAGGACAAAAAACAAATTTGCGGTTGTTTGCTGGAGTTTACCGTTAATCCTCCGTCGTAAATAATTTCAGGCACATCAACTCCTATTACATGAAAAAATTTTTTTTTAAAAAAATTACCCGGAGGGTAAGCAAGGCAGGTACGTAGGTAGGTAGGTAGGTAGACGGGTAGGCGGTCTATCAGTCGGATTCGCAAAAAAAATTTTCGAAATATTTTATAATCGTCGCAAAAAAAAAAAAAAAAAAAAATTTCTCCAGCTGGAATAACAAAATAAAATGAAAACAATTAAAGGGAAGCGTGAACGACCTTTTAAACGCGATCGAAAGTTCTTTCGCGTGTTCATGAAAAACAAAAAAAAATTTTTTTCACTCTATCGTCGTCGTATTTTCTCTATTATTATTAATATTATTATTTTCCCCAACATTTCAAAATATAATTCTCATAGATTATTGACACTTTATTATTCTAAAACCACTTTATCAAAACGTACGTTCGTTCTTTATCAATTCAATATAAAAACAATATCGAATCATATTTTTTTAAAAAAAAACAAACGACGAATTAATAATAATAAAAGGCACGTGGCGTTAGAAAACAACTCGGGTAAAAAAATAATAAAAACGTAAACAAAAATATTTAAAAACATGTACACCACACACTCACCTTCCCGAATATTTTTCTCCAGGGATTTCCAGAATAAGGTACGTCGACGATAAATAAATAAAAAAAAAAAACAAAAACGACAACCAAACCAAACCAGGTATCTCTTCTATCTATCCCACGATAATATTTTTACACTAAATTATTATTATTAATAACAAATAAATAAATAAAATTTTAAATTAATAATATTAATGATAATAATAATAATAATTCGGTAGTATAAAATTATTTAAAAAAAAAAAAACAACGACGTTATAAAATAAACTCGCGATTTAAAACAAATTTTTTTTTCTTTTAACGATACGAATACAATAAAAATAATCAATCGATTATTTATTAATAATATTTTTTTTTGGGTAAATGTAACAACAAACAACAAACGAACCGAACAAACGCACAAACAACGAATACGAATAAAAAAATTTTGTTTTATTATTATTAACTCAATGAAACTTCGCACGCCACTGCGCGAAATGAAAACATTCCGATGATCTACAACGGCATGACTCTCTCTCTCTCTCTCTCTCTCTCTCCCTTGTTTTGATTTGAAAAAAAAAATCCTTCTTTTTATGTATTATTCGTTTGAAATATTTTTTTTTTAATTCCACACACGACGTTTTAGTTAGTTACGTTTTGTTTTTTTTTAACACAACACACAACAACACGCATTATGTTTTCAATTTGGTTAATACAAATAGTTTATAAACAAGTTTTTTTTTTTTTTTTTTTATACGCTTTGTTGATTATGTAGAATGAGAAACGACGATGAAAAAAAAAAAAACAGACGTGTACCGAGAAGTTCGTACCTAAATAAAAAATTAATACCCGTACTACTAAAACTATCATCATCATCATCATCATTTTTTTTTCTGTTGTAAACATTTTGTGTTTTTTTTTAATAAAGGGGGAGTATGTTTTTGTTTTTTCGGAGAGGGGAGTCTGATATTTGTATCTCTCGAGTTTTAAAATGATTTATACATTTAAAAATAATTTTAATGTTAAAAAAAAATTTCGAAAAGGTTATCATCAACAAACGAAACAAACCAAAACAAAAACAAACATCAAATTAATTGCTAATATCGAAAAAAAATTATTTTTATTTTTTTTTTTTAATATGCAAATTGTCATGCGTTTAAGTATAACAATTTGCCTAATTTAAAAAAAACAGGCGTAATTATTTTAGTATGTAAAAAAAGTTGAATTTTTATTAAACAGATGAAAATTTTCAATGTTTTTTTTTAAAATGCTGTCGTTGAATTTATGCTTTTTGTTTTATTAAACAACTTAGTAGGTTAATAAAACATAATCGTCAATGTTTAAATAAGGAACGTTCCATTTTATGTTTTTGACCTCATTACAACCGTCGCGATGACAATTTTTTTTTTAACAAAGGTAAATTCCATTCGATCAAGTCATCGCATCGCATTTCGATTTTTTGTTTTGGTCGATGAAATGATGACGTCATCAAATTCAACGCGAAAATGTTTAATTAAACGTTTATTCACAAATTAGACATGATATCATTTATCATATAATCGTAAAGTTCTTTCTTAACATTTTTCGACAGTACGAAATCCAAATGTGAAAATTTCGGATAATCTACCAGAAAAGTATTTTTTACGCTTGTCATTTGTTTCACCAACCTTTTAACATCAGGTATGGTCGACAGCAAATCGTTTTTACCCAAATATAAATACGTTGGAGCCGTTATGTTTTTCAAATTGTAATCCGGTGGTTTAACCGAACCGTATTGAATGAAATTTTTTAATTTACCATAATCGTACTGACGAAATTTTCCTACCACGTAAAAAAAAACCAAATGATAATAATAATAATGCTGATGAAGGTACATTTAAAAAAAAAAAAAAAACTCACCGGATTGAACGAGTTGAGCGTAATGATTAACACCCTTAACGGAATAACCACCGGAAAAATGATTTAAAAGCACGTCTAAAACCGCCTGAAAACATTCAATCAATCAATCAATCATTCAATTGTTTCATATAAAACTTCTAATCATACCTGATCGTATTCACGTGGATCGCTTCCGACCAATAAATAAATAACGCTTAAACATAATCGAACTTCTATTTTCAAAGGTTCGCAAATGATTTTTCCAAGTCTCGTCAACCATCCTCCATGCGATATAAATTCTCCATCGCCAAAAAGTTTCGATATGATCTGAAAACATAACGATTCGAATTAGATACAAACACTAAAAAATAATAATAATAATGATGATGATAATGATAACAACCATAAATTCTTTTGATAAAGGGGCTAAAAAACGTAGTAATAAACTTTTGACGTTTTTCATGTAAGCGATCGGAGCCATTAATTGCGCGACTTGAATTTTTTTATTATATTCCGGTTTTTCCGACATTAAAACAAAATACATGGTCGTGCCCATGGAATGTCCGACGTAAATTAATTTTTTTTCATTTGTTTTCTGGAGAACGAAATCGATTTGGGATGAAATATCGTAAACGCCGCATTCGTGCCAACTGAAAGAAAAGGAAGAAAAAAAATGGAGCATGTTATACAAACGATTAATAAATTTTTTTTCTTGCTTGCTTACGTATAATCCCAAAATTCGTATTCGTCCGGTTTTAATTTAACGTTCGCTCTGGAATAAATGTTACCCCGAACGTTACCCAACCACACGTCGAATCCCAAATCTGCTAAAATAAAAGCTGGAGAACAAAAAAAAAAATCATGAAAATGAATATAACGAATTTTCGACCAAAACATTCATACTAACCCAAAGAATTGTTTGGAACGGTCAAAAGAAAAAATTCAGAACTGCAAAAAAGTCCGTGCTGGAGAAAAACTGGAGGTTTTTTCCCCTCATCCCCCATCGTTTTATTTTTACCGTGTGGTATCCTGTGCATTTCTATCAAATAACCATCTTCTGTTTCTATCATGTGCGCTTCTGCCGGGTATCCATATTTTTTTATTATTTGCAACTGATAACAAAAAATTTATTATCATCATCGCGAGAGAATTTTCACAAGTAAAAACAAACAAAAAACACGACGGGAAAATTTTTTTTTTTTTTTTGTCGAATAAATTTGTATAATACAAACCGTATTTAAATATTCATTCGGTGATTGGTTGTATTTTTGTACCGTTTGTCCGACAACAATTAAAAAATTAAATAAAAAAAAAAATTTTATAACAAACGAATTATGGCACTTTTCGTCCATCATTTTATGATGAACAAAATCAACAACAACAACAAAAATTAATACGAACAAACTATTTAAATAAAAACAAACGATTCGTTCAAGGATTAATATGGAGAATAATAAACTTTGGACCGTCGACAACGACAACCACAACCGCGACAACAATGGCGATTAATATTGTGTCACTTTATCCAATATGATTCAATGTCATCATCATCATCATCGGTATGCCATTCATTAGGTGATAGCGACCACAAATTTTTCTGTTGTTCCCTTAAAAATAATCTGGAATTGTTATGAAATAATCAAAAATAATAATAATAATATATTTTCTGGAGTTAAAACGACGTGAAATTTTCTTTTACATTTACAACATCGTGGGCAGTTGTGATAACGAATATTGATAACAAAATCTCATTACTTCCTTTTAGTTTGTCTACTATCGAACGCAACAAACGAATGCGGGGGGGGGGGGTGAGAGGGAAAAACAAACAAACAAAAAATTATTTTTCATCCAGGAAGATTGAAAAAAAAATAAATAAATAAATAAAAAATTTTTTTTCTCCTTCCCGAAATCGGATTTTTTATTTAAACCTTTTAGGTCCGCCATTTTGTTTTTTTTTTTTTTCAATAACAAAGGTTTAATTGGATTGACCTTAATTAATAATCGATAAAGTCATTTTGGTTAAAAAAAAGTTTTGGAAAGGTTTCGCAAAAAAAAAAACAACCGAACATACGCCATGATGTAACCGACCGCTCCGTCACGCCCACTTCCTCCTCCTCCTTCTCCCTTCCTCCTTTCCCTCTTCCCTCCTACTCCTCCTACTGCTCCCCTCCCCTCCCCTTATCAAAAAAATTTCAAAAACTCTTCAAAAAACCACTTTAAAAAAAAGGGATCAGGTGTTAGAGTGACCTTGAAATCTTTAAAATCTTGTGATAAACGTTATCAACAGCTTTGTATAAAAAAAATTGATATAATTTAAAAAATAAATAAATAATATCTTTTTTTAATTAATTAATAATAATAATAATAATAATAATAATAATAATAATAATAATAATAATTAAAAACATTTTATTTACATCAAAAAAAAATTAATAGTAATAATAATAAATTTTTGGAGTCTTATCAGTCATTCTCTGAAGGGTTCAGCCTTTTACGTTTAACATTCGTAACTGGAATAATGTTTATCCAAAACGGATAAACTGGAATTTTTTTTTTTCATTATTTACGGATACTTGTTGAGAATTTCTACAACTTTATCATAGAGTAAAAATTTAGCATCTATGGCGTAAATAAAATCCAAATGATTAAATTTCGAGTATGGTACTTTGTATACGTTAATTATGTTTGGAAGCTGCGACTCCAGCTGTTTGACGTCTTTTATAGATGCCAACCAATCGTTTGTAGCGTAATATAAAGCTATGGGAACGTTAATGGAGCTCACGTTGTAATCCGGTGGAAATATTGAATCGTATATTTTTAAATTTTCAAATAAACCGTAATCGTAATGTCTGAACTTTCCTGAAAATTCCAGAAAAAAAAAATTATAATAATCGAAATAAGGCAAAAAATTTACACGTCCGATGCTTATAATATTTACCGCTGGAAATCCCTTGTGCGTAATGAATTAATTGTTTCGTACTTGCTCCAGCAGGTACGTGACCTAGGACGGCCGGTAAAATCGTCTGAAACGTTTTTCATTATCATTATCATCATCATTATTATTATAAATGGATTGAAATGAATTTTTTTTTATTTACCCTGTTGAGTTGTGGTTCGTCGAAACCGCACAACAAAAAGAAAACGTTGGCGCAAACATTTTGTAGACTTGGAAATTTATCGTGGCACATGGTACGTCCGATTTCGTTTAAAAATTCCGATTGCGGAAGGAATTCGTGCATACCGACGAGTTCTGCCACGATCTTTTACCGGAAACAGAAAAATTTGTGGTTAGTCGTCGTGCCCGGGAGGGAGGGGGTTGGATTGGGGGCTAGTAAAATTACCTCCGTTGCTTTGTAAAAAATTGTCATGGCTTTTATAAACGGACTCGCTAAATTTTTCATGTAAGCAACCGGTGACAACGCGTGCATGGTGGCAATTTTTTTATGATATTCCGGATATAAAGCACCGAAAACGAAAAATTGTGTCGTGCCCTGAGAATGACCGATGTAATGTAAACTCTTCTGCTGCGTTTTTTCCAAAATAAAATCTATCAAAGCGGGTAAATCGTATTTTCCCATTTCGTGCCACGTGAATTTCCAAAACGTCGCATTTGTCGGTTTTAAACTTTGATGACGTCTCGATAAACTATTGCCACGATTGTTACCCAACCAAACATCGAAACAATTATCGGCCAAAATATATCCTGTCGGTTAAAAAAAAATTTTTTTTTAATTCTTCCGGTTAAATGAAAAAATATTTGACGGGGTGGGGGATGGGGGGGTTCGAACGTACCCAAAGCTTTTTTAGGTCCGGTTATGAGAAAATCAAAAGCGCTGCTTAAAAGACCGTGTTGTAAAAGTACCGGTCTTTTCAACATCAATTGCCTACAATTTTTACCATACGGTATTCTATAAAGTGTTAATAAATAACCATCTTCGGTTGTCGTGGTGTACGTTTCGACCGGATATCCATATTTTGTAACCAGTTCCGGCTTGAAAAAACAAATGATAATAATAATAATAAATTTTACAAATACGAATTTTTTTAAAAACAAATTTTAAACGTAAAAAAAAAAAAATTACCACTTCGAGATCGGAATCTTCTAATATCGATTTATCCGTACCGAATTCGCTGTCGGATTTTACCGGAAACCGACATAAAAATAAAAAAAAAATTAATAATAATAAATTTAACGCTCTTATCATCATTATTAATGTAATAATCACATTTGATATTTGATTAACGATCGATTTTTCATTACTGAAGCGATAAATATATTTTTATATATATATACACATCAGTTTTCTTTTATCAATTTGATAACAATCGAGTGTTTCGTGAGATGCGATTTGTTCTCACCTCCCCCTACTCCTCCTCCTCTTTTCCCTCCACCTTCTCCTCCTTCCCCCCATCTGAAAAATTTAAAATTTACCGAAAAGTGTCATCTTTTCATGTTTTATCTTATAAATTTTTTTTTCTTTTGTATAAAAAAATCTGATTTGATTAGTCACGTGATATTATTCAAAAAAATCGGCAGTATTGATAAGAGATAACGTTTTAGGCGAATAACGATTGATTTAAACGAAAGATGGAGGTAAAAATAAAATTCAATTTTTTTTTTGCAATTTTAAATAACTTTAAAATTTTTTCTTCCTCTTCCTCTTCCTCCCCACCCCCACAATTTATTTAATTACGAATTTTAAAATTCAAGGAGGATGGTGGTGATTAAGGGGGGGAGGTTATGAAAATGTTTACTTGGACGAAAAAAAAATTTTTTTTATCAGAAAAAAAAAAAACGGTGGCGTGATCGTAAAATATTTTATTGATCATTGATTATCTTGCAATACTTTTTCTATTTTGTTGTTGTTGTTGTTGTTGTCGTTGTTGATATTCGCCTAAAATCAAAACAAACATTTTCTTATCATTACTCGTCTCACGAAAAAAAAAAAACAATCTTATCAATCTTTTTTTTTTTTTTTTTTTTTTTTGTATCATCATCATTGACATATTAAACAAATGTAAAAATTTTTCCTTTGTTATTAAAAAAAATATTGTCCATTGAATATTATTTTGAATGTTTGTTTGTTCGTTTGTTTGTTTTTTAAGATTACAATCGGATTTATTCCGTTTGTTACCAAGGAAAAATCATAAATAATAATAATAATAGTAAAATTTTTTTCTCTTCTTCGATCCATCACCGAAATTATTCGAGATTTTAATTTCGTTTAAATTTTCTTTTTGAACTTAATAAATTTTTTAATAATTAATAAGTTAATAACAAACAAATAAGAATAATTATTAACTATGTACATAAACCGGAAATGTTAATTTAAAATAAAAACTGTTTGATTTCCCCTCTCCCCCTCCTCGATATTCTTCAATTTCGTAAATGTAAAGATTTTTATAAATCGTTAACGACGTTTAATAAAAATTTATTAATACATAAATAAAATAAAATAAAATATTTTCAAAATTATTAATCGTTTGTTTATTAAAAAAATAAAACGCACCGACTCATGCGCACATACATAATAATAATAATAATAATAATTAATAATTTTGTACTCGAATCAAAAAAAAAATTTTCTCTACTATAATTTTTTTTTTTTTTATTAAAAAAGTTAATAAAAGTTATTTCGATACATATATGCGCATTTATTTAAAATCTAATTAATAATAATAATAATAATAATAATAATAATAATAATAATAATAACTTATTAACTTAATCGATTCGTTAATTAAAAATACTTTTTTTTTTTTGCGTATTAAAAACTTTTACGACTTTATCACTTTTTTTTTTTTTTACTTTCCTTTATCACTTTTTAATTAAATTATCACAGATTCGTATTAATAAGACGTGAGTGAATGAAATCATTATCATCATCATCATCATCATTATTATCATCATCACAGATAAGTATTGAATAAGTTAATAGTGGGTTCGTAGAGTAAAGTATCCGCTTTGGTCCCCCAAAGATAATCCATGTGATTGAATTTAGGATGTTTGACTTTGAGTTTTCCGACAACGCTTTTAAGTCTCGATTCCAAATGTTTTAAATCCTAAAATGTCAATAACCTCTTATCAGTTATCACTGGAATTAACGTACATAATAATAATAATAATTAACATTCAAAAATATAATTTCCCGAGGGTGAATTATTTTATGGAGTTAATTCCTCTAATTTAATTTCTTTTTTTTCTTTTTGTGTGTGTTCGGATATTTTCATCGAAAAAATGACGTGGAAGTAGAATAAAAAAAAAACGTTGCGGTAGACTAAACGCAATTTTAGAAAAAAAAAAAAAAAAAAACGTTACACAATAATTTTGTAATAAATAAAAGAAGACGATTAATTAAAAAAAAAAAAATCCCATTCGAGGTTAGGTCAATTATGCAAAATAATAATGATAATAATAGTAAAAAAATAGGAAAAGTGGGAGGAGATAAAAAAGGAAATCCTATTTTCTATTTTCCTTTGTAAATAACTATAATTTTCCAATTCTGAAATCACGATACTTACGTTCTCGTCAACAATATAATCGTTTGAAGAATATGTTAAAAATATCGGAGCCGTAATATTTTCAATTTTATATTCCGGAGGTTCCGGTTTACCATAAATTTTCATATTATAAATTTTTCCATAATCGTATGGTCTAAATTTATCTGGAGAAAAAATGATAAGAGATATAATTTAATTTCGAATCTGGAAAAAAGCTTAAAAAAGGGGGAAAAAAAATACCGGAAACTGCAATTTGTATGTAATGTATGTACTCTTTTAAAGAACCGCCATCTGGAAAATGTGTCAAATACACGGGAAACATCGTCTGGAATAAAAAAGAAAAAAATCTGAAAAATTATCCAGTAATTATTAAGGATTTCTCAAAAAAAAAATATTAACCTGATTGAAAAGATCGTAATTGAATCCGACAACTAAAAAGAAAATTTTCGCACAAGTTTCCTTTGTCGGCGAATTATGACCGCAAAGTTGTTGTCTTAAAAGTAAAGTTTTACTATTGACTCCAGGCAACGCGATTGTGCTCAATACATTCGAATATTTCTGAAACCGGAAACGCATCAATTAAATAAATAATTTATATCACAGTGATAAAGAAATAAAAAAAATTTTTTTTTTTTTTATTTAAATCCTTGCCATAACTTCTCCAGCGGATTTCTTATTGAAAAATGTTTTCAAAACTGGACTTTTTGCATTTTTTATGTACGCCACTGGAGCGTATAAATTAAGCAAATGAAATTTTTCATTGAATTCCGGTCGTTCGGAAAGTAAAACGAGCGCCATTGTCGTACCTCTAGAATGTCCTACGTAAAATATTTTTTTTTGACCTGTTGACCCGATTATGTAATTCGTCATGGCGGCCAAATCGTAACATCCTTGTTCGTGAAAACTATATCGAAACGAAAAAAAAATATACGAACGTTCTATAAGATAAAAACAAATGATAATGAATGTTGATAACGAGTTCAAGGTTAAATAATAATAATAATAATTTAATCTCGCATTGAGGGGGAAATAATAATAATAATAATTATACTCATCTTGTGATGAGGTTCAAAGGTCACGATAAAAAATTTATTATTTTCCAGACTAAAACTTTACGAACCTGAAAAACTTTTTTTTCTTTTTTAACGAAATCCCTTATTCGAAAGGTAAATTATTATTATTATTATTATTATGTACCTGAAATTCCAGTATTTCCTATCGTCTGATGATAAAGTTTTGTGTTTTTGGGAATAACTATTCCCTCTCGAATCACCCAACCAAACATCGTAACCCGCATTCGATAAGAGAAAAGCTAAATTTAAAAAAAATAAAATTAATAATGAAGTCATAGAGTAAATAAACATTTTGTCGTTAGAATTTACTACGTACGTAAGGATTTAACACCGTTTAATACCCAATTATCGGATCTTCCACCGATGCCATGTTGGATTAATACCGCGGGTTTTTTTTTATTTTTCAAATCTTCAGTATCGGTTTTTTTACCGGTTATTCTATGTAATTTTAATATGTAACCGTCTTCCGTTGTTACACTATGAATTTCCGCTTTGTATTCATATTTTTCTGTAAAATCCGACTGGAAAAATATTACGAAAGATAATCATCATCATTATCATAATGATAAAAAACAATTTAATAAAAAATTATATCACGTATTCTTTTTTTTTTTTATGTTAAATTAAATACCCGGAAGTTGTCATAAAAACGCCATTTTGTTTTTAATATTTTTTTCATTGACCATAGGTTAATTTTTTTTTTGTTTGTTTGTTCGTTTGTTTGTTACCACTGTTGGAGAGTAATTTGAGAGAGGGGTGGAGATGATAGGGGATGGGGTGAAAATATAAAATCAATATTTAATGTAAATAATTCGAATTTAATTACGTCGGGAAAATAAGTCACGAAAACTCACAAATAAAAAAAATAAAAAACCCCCCGGGGAGAGGAGAGAGGAAAAGAGTGGGGGTGGGAGGAGGGAAAAACAAATTGTATGCAACTTGTCAACATACAAAAAACAACCGAAAGAGGAAATTTTTTTTTTTTTTCATAACCACAAAAAAAAAAAAATTTTCTTTAAGGTCGCGAAACTAATTCTAATTATTTAATTATTAACTTTCAAGTTATTATTATTATTATTATTATTATTTTAATCAAACCGACAGACAATCACAACAACAAAAACAACAACCGGATTGAAAATTTTTTTATAAAAAATTCTCATCAAATTTTTTATTTATTTTTCCCCTCCTTTAATTATTTAATTTAAAATTCAAAATTTAAACCTTGAACGAAATACACGTTCTTGTATTTATTATTATTATTATCATTATTATCATTATCATTATTATTATTAATATAATTATCTAAATAAGACAAACTTTTTCCGCTGTCGGAATTTAATTCTCCTAATTAAATTACATCTAAAATCTATTTTTAAAAACAAAAATATTAATAATAATAACAATAAATAGTTAGAACTTTTTTTAAAACAACGCCATTAACAAATTATTAATAATAATAATAATAATAATAAAACATCGATGTTAAACAATTTTTTTTGTTTCGTTTGTTTCTGCAATAACCGAAAACCCCGAATTCGTTTGTCGTTCCTCGTTGGGTTTATTTATTTTTTTCACGCGAATTTCAGGGCCTTATTTATAAAAAAAAAAAGGCCTCTGGAAACGCTTTTTCTCCCCCCTCCTCTCTCTTCGAAAACCGTCTGGATCGTGCTTCGTGACGTCACTTAAAAAATTAATAAGTAAAATTATCCAAATCGAATATAAAACCCCGACACTATCCAATTATTTATTTTTAACGTTAACGTTATATGTATTCAGTAATAATAATAATAATAATAATAATAACTTATAATTAATAATAATATTAATAATAATAATTAATAATAACAATAATAATAATAATTTTACCCATCAACGGTCATGGTACTATAATTTAAAATCGAAATATTATTATTATTATTAATTCTTCCGGTTTCCGTCGTTTTCTATCACCTTCCGCTCCTTGTTTTTATTCCTTTTTTTTCAATACTTTCTTCATCGAAAACCATCAATCGATTATTTATTTATTAATTAATTTTCATTATTATTATTTAAACGAGTAATAAAAAAAAAAAAACGTTTATTATGTATTGTAAGGGTTAGTGTGACAATGTGAATCGGTATGCGTATGCATCGTCGTTCTATGTCAAGGACGGTAATTAATTATTATTATTATTATTACTCGTTTTAAAAGTAATTTTTTTTTTGTAACGTAAAAAAAAGTTTTCGTTGTTTTTACCGTGAACCTTTTTTGTTTTTCTTTACAGAACGAAAGATTTCCTATTTTTTCATCGTATAAAAATTCGAGTAATAAAAAAAAAAAAATAATAATAAGTATTTATTAAAAAAAATTTATTACTTTATTTATTTATTAATAAAACAACAACGACGACAAAAACGACAAATAAAAAGTAATAACCGTTAAATTGAATCATTTGTAAAAAAAAAAAAAATAATAATGATAATGATTTACGTCGTACGTTATTATTACCAATGATAATAATAATAATGGTAATAAATCAATAATAATAATAATAATAATAATAATAATAATAATAATGTCATTAATTAAATATAAATAAATAAATTTTTTAATATTATTATTATTATTGAGATTCATTATCATCGTCTTTCACGTAACGACTTATGGCAATTAAATTTTTTCTATTTTTTTAATAATTCGCGAAATGGTAACAAATTAATGAGTGATAAGAAGAAGAAAAAGAAAATTTTATTACTTTATTATTACCCACCGTGAAAATTTTTTTAACACTCACCGTTTTTTTCAATATGTCCGACAATTCCGTAGAGGATCTCCTTGGAAGTTTTCTCGTTTTGTAAATTAATCCATCCGACGAACAAAATTTTAAAAGGTATAAGAAAATTATTGATGACGTCACGACGGAAAATTTCATTTTGTAACGATTATTATTATTATTATTATTATTATTACTCTTAATTAAACGGAAAATCGGAAATTATTTAAACTTTTGTTTAATTGGTTTCTATATGAAAACATCTGTGTAAAAAAATAAATAAATAAATAATTAATTACTTTTATTAATACCGTAATTTTGTAAGGTATAATTTAATAAATTTATTTATTAATAATTTTTTTATTTGTACTCTTATGTAAATAAAATAAAGAATTAGAAAACGAGCATTTATTAATTAATTAATTAATTAAAACGAACATTGTCGTGCGACAAAATTATATTTAATTAAAATAACAAAAAATTTATTTATTTATTTATTTTTTATTTTTTTTTATCACCGTATAATAATCTTATGTAATTAATGATGACGTCATAAAAAAGTAATAATAATAAAAGCGTATCACGATAAAGGAAAAATGGTAATGAAAAATTTTCCAATTCGTTTTCCTTTTCCTTTTATTCGACTATTTTCGAATTAAAAAAAAATAAAAAAAAATTTCTCGTTATTTATTTATTATTATTATTATTATTATTATTATTACGCGTAATTAATTAACTAATTTAAATGTAATGCAAATAAAATTTAAAATAGGGTAATAAAAACAATCGAAAATTTAAAAAAAAAAAAGAAAATTTTTAACGATTTGTGACAGTGATATTGATTTGAAGTCATCGCATAATCAAATTAATGAACGAAATTTTGCAAAAATCCAATTACAAATTAAAAAAAGAATAATTAAACAAACAGACAAACAAACAAACAACAAACGAACAAACAAACAAACAAACGAACAAATCAAAAAAAAAATAATTAAAAACAAACGAATAAAAAATTTTTCGACGAGGAAAAAAAACAAAAAATTACTAACGAAAATAAAAGAAAAGAAAAATAAATTATTTTTTAAAAAAATTTTCGCGGTAAAAAAAAATAGCGGGAAAATTTAAATTCAAAATTTAAAAAAAAACTGACCGTTAAAAAAAAAAATTACAAAATCGTCGAACAAAACGAATAATAGCACACTTCGGAAAATATTATCCGAAAAATTGTTAACGATTTTTCTTATAGAAAAAATAATAATAATAATAAAATGTCTTCTGCTAGAGGTTTTTTTTTTCGAAAAAAAAATTTTCTTTAGAACTCGCACAAGATTGACTTACCAACTAACTGATAGTAAATAATCCAAGTTTTTTAAACTTATGAACGTCGTGAAAAATTTATTTCCGCGACGTCTTTGTCAAAAAATTAACGGCTGAAAAGAAAAAAAAAAAAAAGAAAATGGCTACCTTGATGGTCCTAGTGAAGAACGTTAGAAAAATAAATAAATAAATAAATAACGTTGGGGGGCAACGTGATATAAAGAGAGAGGGGGCAAACAATTATCAAGAGGCTGGGCAAAAATTTTAATTTTTTTTTTTCTTTCTGTCTATTAATAATAATAATAATAATATTACCCGTTGATAATAATACCAAATTATCATTATTATTATTATTATTATCATTATTAATAATTTTTTTTTTTATTACCGTTTGCGTAATTTTCCCGGTTTTTTTTTTCGTTAAGGTCACGTTTGTTTTTTAAAGAATTATTATTGAGAGACAGATGAATATGAAAATATCACGTTTTTATACAGCAGACGACAGAAAAAAAAAATTATTTTTTTCATTGACGATTTTTAATGACTTTTAAAATTGACCTCCCCTGCTCCCTCCCCCTTTCCCGTTAACCCTTTTCCTTTCTCTCTTTTTTTTTTATTTGTTTTTAAATTCGACAAAAAAAGGAAAAAATTTTTTTTTTTTTTCAAATTTTTACCCGGGGCCTAAAATTTTTTTTTTTTGCATTCAAGGTTAATTCATTCTAAAATGTATAAAAAAAGAAAAAAAAGAAAAAATTCTTCTGCCACGCCTTTTTCTATCATTCTATCCTTCAAAAAAATTGAAAAAAAAAAAATCTTCTTATGGTTATATTTAATTATTTAAATTTTTTTTACCGTTCACTCCTTTTCCGTTTTTTTTTTTTTTAACCGTTTTAATATTTTTTTTTTGTCGTGGTATTAGCCTTCAATTTCATTAAAACGTTTCGTTAATTAAAACTGCATACAAATCCCAATCGATTTTCGCAATAAAAAAAAAAACAAACTCAATCTATTACGATTTATCATTTTAAAAATTTTCCTTCTTTTTTTTAAAATAAATTTTCCCGCCAAAAAAAAATAAAATTTAATTTTTTTTATACGTTTTAATTTTTTTTTTTTGTCGCAATAAAAAAGAAAATTTTTGTTGTAATTTTCGTAATTTTTCTTTTAAATTAAAAGTTAAGTTTAAGGTTTCTTCTGACACGATTTTTTGCTTTTTTTTTTCATTACCTCGACAACCTATTTAATTATGTCGTATACGCAATAAACATTTTACACGACACAAAAAAGTGACAATAAAATTATTTAACGTTTCGGTTATTATTATTATTATTATTTTCACTTTTTAATCACGACGAATTTGTTTTTTTTTTTTGGAGGAATTTTTCTCATTCCAGATTTTTGTGCTAAAAGTCCTAAAATATCGATGGTTGCTTTGATACCACGGCTATTGGTGGCCTGGATGACTGACTCCCTTTTACATCCTGGATATTCCCATATTTCGTTTCTGTTTTTTGTCTGCGATACTTTTTTCCGACGGTACGCGTCCTTCAATTAGTTTATTGAGTTTGTCGGGTAGCACCCATTTCCGTTTATCAATATCGAACAACCGGAAGTCAAATAATCGTCAATTTTCAACTATCCATAACAATTTCTAACAATTTTCATTTCTAACAATTTATAACTTTTGTACCTTTTCGCAATTGTGGTCCTGCCTGTGCAGTTTAATTTCAGGTTTTAAGTTTTCAGGTTTCATTTCTTTTATTATCATTATTATTTTTACCCGTGCAATGGTTTCAGTCATTCAATTGAATTGTTTAAATATAATTTTTTAAATAAAAAACAGCCGATCGTAGTATAGAAAATCATCGTACCTGGCACCGAATGGTATTAAATCGTTTGGAAATAATAATTATAATAATAATAATAATAATAATGATAATGATAATTATTAATTAAAGAGAATCCATATTTAATACGAAATAGCGATTCGAAGCATTTTTTTTTCACTTCAATTCATAAAAATATTTTTTTTTTTTGTTTATCAAATCCGGAGAATTTTCCAGAAGAAACTTATCGAATCGACACTTTTTTAACACAACAAACATATACAACCACTCGTAACAACCAACAACATGATAAGAAAAAAAAATACGCATGATTATATGCGTAAACAACTTGTGTAATACCGATTTAACACAACAACCGGTAGTTTTATAAATAAAAATAACCAAAGTGATACCTGTCGATTGTTTCGTTACATCAGTTGTTTGTTTGTTATTTAAAAAAAAAAAAATTCCGTTGAAAAAAAAGCAACACAACAAGAAAATTGTAAAAAAACATTAGTAAAAATTTAAATAAATGAATTCTTACCTGTTGTCGTTTGTTTGTTTGTTTGTTTTTTTTATTACAACCTAAGTTATAATTTTCCGACGTGAAAATTTTTTTTTTTCAAATTTAAAATTTTGCGCATTCGAATGATTACTAAAAAAAAAATTACATTCTTATAACTACGTCATAAAATTTTATATATCGCACAATTAAAATCGATGCAAAAAAAACATAAAAAAAACATAAAAACACAAAAAACACACAAAACACAAAAAAACAAAAACTTAAAAATAAATTTTATATAATTTTCCTTTCTTATCAATTTGAAAAAAAAACAATAACGATTTTCTTTTTAATTTTTTTTTTTATTGAGCTTTTCAAATGAATCACATTTACAAAATAAACCGATCAAAACTATCAATCAATCAATCAATCAATCAATAATTAATTAATTAATTTTCTTTTGTTTCGTTCGAATTTTTACTTCCATGAAATTTGCAAACTGTAATAAAAAAAAAATGAAAAATGAAAAAAATTTTTTTTTTTCTATTTAAAACCGCGTAAATTTTCACGTTTCAATTATTTTCTTATCATTATTATTATTATTATTATTATTTTATTTCATAATCATCATCATTATCATCGCGTAGTTTTTATTTAAAAAAAAAAAATAAAATAATAATTTTATTTGTTTAAAAGTAAAAGAAAAAAAAAATTTTCTTTTTTCTTAAATCTTTTCCTCATGTTTTCTTTCAAACGAACTCGACGCCATTTTGTAGACGACGCCATTTTGAAAATGGCGTCGTCTTTTTTGTGACGTCATTTTATTTTTCTCAAAATTTACGATGATTATTATTATTTTTAAAAACAAATCGTGCAAAATCTTTTTGAAAAACGATAATAAAAAAAAAAAAAAAAATTAAGTAATAAAAATTTTTCCGAAACGATTTTTCCGAAGAAAATGGTCGCGTTTTTGATAACTCTTATCACTTGTTTTAACTCCTAAAAATTTTAAATTATACTTTTTTCAATACAATTTCTCACGTTGCTTACGTATTATTATTTAAAAAAATTTTAACGGTTTACGTAAAAATTTATTAATCTATCGATTGGATAATCCATCGAACTCGCGTTGAGTAATCATTAATTATTAATTATATCAAATCCATAAGATAAACATAAAAATTTTTTCATGCTCTTATTATTATTATTATTATTATTATTTAAACCAAAAAAAAAAAAAAATAAGTTTAACGTTTTTATTATTACGGTTAAATAAAAAAAAAAAAAACAAAACCGGCGCGTGACGTAATCAATAATATTTATCGGCATGTTTTAATCGCAAAATTTTTTAAATTTATTATTGTCATTATTAATAGTATCATTATCATCATCATTTTAAAATTAATAAATTTTCCACTTTTAATAAATATATTTTTACATTTACCCCACGACATTTCTAATTACACGACTTAAATTATAAAAATTATCCCAAAAAAAAAAAAAAAATATAGAGAATTATTGTCACGTGATTAAATTTTAATAAATGTATTATTTTTTCCATAAAATCCCTTCCGATTAATTAATTACGTAATCAATTAATTTTTATTAAGAAAAAAAACACATATTAATAATAATAATAACAGCATTAAATTATTTAAAAAGAAGAAAAAGAAAAAACCGTTGAAATCTTATTAATTTTAATTTATTTAAAAAAACTTATAATAAATAAATACATAAATAATTGATTGAAAAAAAAAAATAAAGTACGATTATTGATAATAATAATAATATAATAGATATACATAAGTACTTATTAAAAAAATTTTATACGTTTGGTTTATATCACAAAATAATTGATGACCCAGAATACGACGAGATCGTATTCAAATTAATTAATTAATAAATTTAAATTTTTCTATTGAAAACATTTTAAATAATAATAATAATAATAATAATAATACTGTTGGCGGTTGTGAGACGAAGCAAAAACCGATTTAAATAAGAGTAGAAGTATGGAATAAATATTTATTACGGGGTAATTTTTTTTTTAGTCCATTTGGTCACTGTATGAAATATTTCTCTTCGTTGTTGTATAAGTTAAGTAAATGAATTATGTGTGGGAAAAAAAGATCGTTTGCATTATTGGCAAATATGTAATCTATGTGATTAAATTTATTATAAGGTATTTTATAATATCCGATAAAATTCGGTAATTCTCGTGCAAATTTAAACAAATCCTAGAAGAAAAAAAAAAAAAAAACGTTAAATAAATAAATAAATTTTCGAATGAATGAATGAATTATTATTATCATTATTACCCTTTCGCTAACGAAAAAATCATTGGGTCCGTAATATAAAAACACCGGCGTTGTTATTTTCGTCAAATTGTAAGGTTCCGGCATTGTTTTACCATAATATTTAATATTTAATTGTCTTCCATAATCGAACGGACGAAACACATCTATAAATAAATTCGCGTGTGAGAGAGAGAGAGAGTAATAAAAGGTAATAAGTAAAATTACCAGATTCGGATATTTGAAGAAGGTGTATTAATTCTTTACCACCTACACCCAACGTGAAATGTGAGAGCATCATAGGCATCAAAGACTGTAAAAAAAATTTAATAAAATTATTTATTTATTTATTAATGTAGTGATGATGATAATAATAATATTACCTTGTTAAACATTTGAAAATCTTCACCGTTGATGAAAAACGACATCGATAAGCAAAGATTTTGTAATATCGGACTCGTTTTACATAGAGAATTTATCATTAATCTCGTTGTTTTTGTCGTCGAAAGCACATTACGAACTTTTCCTTTTCGAAATATTTCCTGGAGTCGTCGTATAATTTTAATAATAATAATAATATTATTAAAACAAAAGAAAAGCAAATTATTACCTGTAGAGTGGAGACTCTCATGATAGCATTAGGACGATTTCCGGCAAATTCGTAAATGATGCATTTTGCTTCTTTCGAATAAATAACCGGTGCGATGCCGACAAATAAATTTATTTTAGAATTATATTCCGGTTGTGACGACAGCAAAATAACCGCCATTGCCACACCACGAGAATGACCCACGTATGTGAGATGAGATTTTTTCGTTACTTGTAATACGTAATCTATAATTGCCGGTAAATCAATGTTACCCAATTCGTCTAAACTAAAATACAAAATTTTTTTTTTGTTTTATTAATTAAAAAAATTTTTCGCGTGGAATTTATTTTTTATTTTGCCCCCCCCCCCCATACCTGTAATCCCAAAATTTATAATCGTTCATCGAATAATAAATATGTCTCGAATAAGGAGTACCTCTTGTGTTACTCATCCAAACATCATATCCTTGTTTCGACAATTGAAAAACTAAAAAAAAAATTATTAAAGTCATACGTCGCTTAGTATTATTATTATTATTATTAAAATTAATCTCACCAAGGTCTTGAGTACCACGAAGAACCCATTGATCAGATGATAAAACAATACCGTGTTGTAACAATACCACAGGTCTGTTTGCGTTCAAATTTGTACCGTTATGTGGTATCCTGTGGAGTGTTAATATGTATCCATCTTTTGTTTGAATCTCATGCATTTCTCCAGGGTAGCCATATTTCATTATAAAATCAACCTGTAAACATAACCATGTTAACGAAACAATAAAAACCGATCTCAAACTATTCCTTATTTAAAACGGATGAAACAAACATAAACCAAACATTAGGGAAGTTAAAGACGACGACAACAACAATCGTAGTAATAATTTTTGGAAACAAACAAACAAAATCACTGTTTGTTAATCTATGACATTTTTAATAACAAAACGTAAAAAAAAAAAGGAAAACTTACCGTAAGTTTTTGCGAATCAGGTATTCTATTGACGTTATCAATCGAACGTGAAATTTGTAATTGTTCGCTCGCGTTTAATAAACACATAAAAAAAATTAATAAAAAAAACATTTTGACTTGGAACATTAATAACATACTTTTAATTAATAATAATAATAACACGCGAATACACAAACTTTACCTAAAAATTTTAAACTTTCATCTTTACATAAATAAATAAATAAATAAATAAATAAAGCTTCGAAGAATTTATTAAATAGGCCAATGTCTTTAACTTGCTGGGTGATCAACTTTATTTTGCCTAACAATTTTTCTTTTTATAAATAAACCATCGGAAAAATATCTTTAAAAATTTTTTTTCTTATATATAAACCTTGATTTTTTTTTGTTAATTTTACCTCGAAATATACTAAGAAAAAATTAAATAATAATGATGATAATAAGTCTTTGTATATATTAAATTTTTGCGTGTGAAAAATTCCTTTTTTTTACCGAAATCGATACCTGTCGGTAATTTTTTTTTCTATTTTTTTTTTTTCCCAAACTAGTGATTAAATTATTTTAATTACGATCGTCTGCGTTGTCTGCTTTGTCCTAGTCGTCGACAAAAAAAAATCCAGGTAAAAAAAAATGTAAAATAACGTGAACGTCGAACCTGGAAAAATTTATTAAAAACAAAATATAAAAACATTAATGACGTCATAATTAAAAATCACGTGGTAGTATGAACTTTAAATATGGAAGAGATTAAATGATTTTACTTTCACCCTTGTTATATCTTTAAATGGTTTTTTAAGGGCGGATCGGGCGTGTCCCTCTTTTTGTTTGTTTTTTTTTTTTATTATTCTTAAATATTATTAGTTCATGGTAAATTTTTTTTCTTTTTTTTTTTCATCCTCCGACATCTTTTAAAAATGATGTCACGAAAAAAAAATTTTTTATATTGATTTATTTAACGGATGAATCCGCGTACATGTTTGCAGACGATTTTTTTTTTTTTTTCAAGTATAAGGTCCAAATAACAATCGATTGTAATTAAACATAGATGAATATGATTAATGCCCTAAAAACATTTTTAACTAAATAAGATATCAACTATCAATTTACTAATAAATAAACAAACAGGTTTTTAGTTTTAGGCAATATGCGCCAAATTTTTTTTTTTTTTTTAAAATATCCCTTGACATAGTTTTTTTTTAAAGCCGGAAATAAATTTTATATACACATATATCGATGATGATGATAATGAAAAAAAAAATTCGGAAAAGAAACAGGTTACGTTTTTCTTTTTTTCCGGTGAAAATAAAAATTATATTATGTGACATTATTGACGAAATTTCCTTTTTATTTCAAGGTTTAACCCGAAATTATTAATATTTAACCTTGTTTCAAAATTTGCTTTTAACTTAACTTAAAAAAAAAAAATGGCGGCGACGGAGTAAAAAAATAACGTCGAAAAAAAATTTCATTAAAATTTAACGTCAAACAAATTTTCTTTTATTATTATATTGATTTTTTTTTTTTTTTTTTTACAAAGGACCGGACGTGATTACAATTGTAATTATTAACCTTGAATTATTATTATTATTATTATTACTAGTTGTTTTTGTACTTTAATAACGTATGTATATAAATTTTAAACCGACATTAATCATAACCGACCGAGTTTAATTGATTTTTTTTTTTTTTGTGTTGTTGAAAATCGATAATAATTCGATTGTTTTCGTGTTGCGGATGAACCGAAACAAAATTAAAAACAAAAAAAAATATCAAAAAACCAAACATCATCTCAAACATGTTTTCGATATGAAAAGAAACAAATTGCGTATTTTTTTTTATTTTTTAAAATATTATTTTTAAATGTGCTGTAATTGTTTTTAAAAGCATAAAAATTTTTAAAACAATCGTAAAAATATACTAAAAAAAAAAAAAAAAACACAATAATGACTTTGTACGCAATATAAAATTTCAACCACATCACCATTAAATCCTATCACTATTATCATCATCATCATTAATTTTAAAAAATATTTGATATAAATATGAATTATATATACTGAATTTTGTGTGTTGCAAGTTGTGATTGTATTATTCATTAATAAGTTATTAAATTAAAATAAAATATTAAAAATTTACTTACAGTATAAAAAAAATATATATGTGTGCAACTATTACCTTTACTACACTACAATAAAATAATCACAATACAATACAATATAAAATTAATTTATTTTTCTTTATATATATATATATATAAGGCCATAAAAATTTTTTTTTTTTTTATATTCTAAAATAAGTAGTATATGTAAAGAAAACAAAAAAAAATTATTATTGTCAGGCACTTGTTGTTGTTGTTGTATTTGTGTTTATTCTTTTATTAAGCTTAAATTATCTTCCGCGTTCAATATTCAATAAATTGTATGACAAATTATTTGTTAAAGTATTTGATTAGTTTTTGTGTGTGTGTCTATGTACGTTGTTGTCAAGGTCATATTAAATGCTTTAAATTAAGCTTTGAAAAAAAAAATAGCAAAACAATCAATTTGATCCATCATACATATATATATATATATATATATATATATATAATTTTATAAATAAAAAAAAAATTTATCTATTTATTCATTAATCTTTTCTGTTTGTACCTTATAAAAGTTTTAAATATCCTTAATTTAGAATTTAATAAAGTTTTCTGTTAGTGTAAATATATTATAATGTGATGATGTTTTTCAAAATGTTTTCAACCACCATATTGTTAATAAGTAACAAAAAAAACATTTTAAATAATAATTATTAAATAACGGATAGTATTTTTAAAAGAAAGAAAGAAAAAAAACAAAACATAAAATATAAATTAATTTACCCAATGTTATATTTATCAAATGGAAGAAAAAATTTAACAATTTTAAAAAGAACAATATTACTTTTCTGTTTAAGTAGTTGTTACCATTTTAACCGTTAAACGTTCGTGGAAAAATTACACACTTCGCGCCAAAACTAAAAAAAATCGTGTCAATAGTATTAGAAAGTTTTAACTTAAGGTTTTTGCAATTCTTTTCGCGTTGTTTAGTGATTTTAATTAAAAATTAGTGTATAAAAATATATATAAATAATGTTTTAATAAA
>NW_002986996.1:407611-409116 GCF_000006295.1 Pediculus humanus corporis
ATACACTTTTTTTTTTTTTTAATTATTACAATCGAATGTCTACCTTAGATTAATGTTTGTTTTTTTGTTTTTAATTACGTAATAATAGTATTTTAGTTATTGTGTCATTTGCATGTAATAATTAACAAAGGTTTCGTTTGGAAATTTCATTTAGTTGGAGTTTCGTTAAGCTAATTTTTCATTTGATTTTTCTTTTTTAAATTCGTTTATTCTTTTTTATATTTTTTCTTATTAAAATATTGTCAATTAAGTTTTTTCTATTTGACAAAAATAATTATTAATATTTGTTAACAATTGTATTAAAAACATTTAAATAGTTTTATAAATTCTAACCCTAACTTGTTACAAAATTAATATAGAAAAATACTCTAAGTAAAGGGGGGTTAAAGTTGTATTTAGTGTTGAAGAACAATATTATTTAAAATCATCACCTTTTTGCTACCTAATGTTATTTTATAATAAGCTGAATGTTTTATTTAAAATCTGTCGATTTATTTTTCTTCTTGATTGATTTGATATCCCATGCTTTTGTTGTATAGCTAAATTCTGAAAGAGTTATTTAATAAAATTAAATATCATTTTAAATTAATTGAATACATTTGAAAAATTTATAATACAATTGTCAATTTTACTTAAAGTTATAACTTAAAAAAAGAAAAAAGAATTCGATTAAATGTTTTAATTCTTACCATTGATTGGAAATCCTTTTTATATTTTGTCGACTCCATAATAAAAAAAAGCTAATTTGTCGATGATTAAATTGTGAAAATGTTAGTTAATGTTAGATTGTCAATATGTTAATAAGTGAATTATTTTCGACAACATTGATATAAAATATTCTTCTCCATTTAATACAAGTTGTTATCCCCAAACCGAGTGTGTATTAAGTGCATGTTAATTATTAATTATTGTTTCGATGTAGTTATTTAGCTGTTGGCTTAATCATATATAGTGCAAAAAAAAAGATTCATATCATTCTTAGAATTTATTTTATTTAACATATAGTGACAATCATATACATGTATATGATTATTTATATATATTACACTCACAAATAAATTATATTTGTTATTATTATTATTAAAACAAAGTTAACAGACTATGAAAACACAACATTTGATATTCAACAATTTCATATTTCTGTTAGCTACATTCGTTAAAAAAAAAAAAAAATAACAAACACTTAAAATTAAAATAATATGATATTTGAGCCATTCGATTAATTATTCAATCATTTCAAAAAAAAATTAAAAATAACTAAATTATTTTTTTTGCTTATAAGAATGGCACAATGTTATATACTTTTATACAGATTATATATATTTAATAAAATATTTTCATTCCTAACAATAATATTAATAATCATTCATAAACTTAATGTAACAAATGTTAACTCGATGATTCTTAAATTTTTTTTCTTAAATAAGCATAACTTTGAAAAATCTAAGTTTTAATAATATTATATAAATTTAAAAATTGTTTAACAACTTATATAAATATATAAT
>NW_002986996.1:409136-413266 GCF_000006295.1 Pediculus humanus corporis
TCTCTTTAACATAAACATAAATTATTTTCGTATAATTTTAAATGTTAAAATTTAATAAAAATTTAAATTTGTTTAGGGCACTTAATATATATGATTATGTGTATTTTTGTTTTTGCAAAGAGCAAAGAAAAATTGATTTAGTTATTTATATTTTTAGTATTTTTTTTTTTTTTTTTTTTATCATTAGTTATAATTAAATTATTGCTATGGTGGCGGTGGACTGCGATATTTAGCACGAATGTGCAAAAATGTATTAGGTCCAACAGCTGTTGGAATTTGTGCTAATAACTGCAAATTATTGAGTGAACCAAACCCTGTTGAATTGTATATATCGTGCTTCTGAGAAGTGGTAGTAGTAGTAGTACTTGGTGATGTGCCTCTGCTTAATATTCTCACCTGACAAGGATCGTGCCTTAAAAGAAAATGTTCGAGAGTATCCCAACCTCCTCCTACTCTTACCATCATGTGTCTGCCTTTGAGTAACTAAATATTAAATTGAGTTAAAATTAAATTTTCCATGGAAAAAAAAAAAAAATTAAAAATGATTTACTATGATAGAATATCTCACCCTCACAAACACATTTCTTCCAGCAATATTGTACTTTCCATCTCCAACTTTTTTAACGGATAATTTTGAACATTTATTTTTATTACAAGAACAATGCTTCTGTACAATTTTAGTAGTTTGTTGGACCTTTAGTAAAAAAAAAATTTGAGTTTTTTTGATAAAAATTAATTTTATAAATTTTTTAAAAAATATTTTATCTTATATAATAATTACTTTCATGTCAACTTCGTTCATCGGACTTGCAACTTCTCTTCCATCTACTTCTGCATCTGTATCTTCGGCACTTTCTCTAGACCAATCATCTTCGGTATGATCGCTTGGTATACCATCGCTTCCATCTAAGGGCTTGTTCCACATCATTTCACCCATGCTACTACCCTCGCTCGTTGATCTTATAATAACGTAAATTATTATTATTATTATTATTGCATGTCGTTTTTACAAATATGGATTTATCGATATTTTAAAATCTACCTCCTTTTTAAAGTATGAAAAATTTAAATTATTATTATTATCATTATCTATCGAAACGAGTTTCTTTATTACATAAATTAGAAAAAAAAGTTTTCTTTCTAGATAATGCCAATAAAAATTTAAAAAATTTAAATAAAGAAAAGAAAAAAATTTTTGGAAAGTTACAAAAAAAAATTTAAATTTAAATTTAAATTGATGAATGTAAAAAATAATAATTTGTAATGTTTTTTTTTTTTTTTTTTTTTTTTTTAGTAATTAAATGTAATCAGTCACGATTAAATAATTTTATTGGCATTCATAAATCATTTTATTTTTTTTTTACTTATTTATGTAATTTTAAATTTCATTAAAGAAAGAAAATTTTTTTTTTTTTATGCAATAATGAATTGAAATTGTTTGTTTGTTGTTTTAAACAAACACGTGATGCGTAGTTAGAATATATTTAAGAAAAAAAAAGAAAATTTTTTCTTTATACCAACCTGGAAAGATTACTAAAAGATGGCCTGAACTGCCATGATAACAATGAATTTTTATTCATTTTTTCTAATCTTTCCGTTCTTTGTTCTTCTTCTGCTATTTCTTTTTCCAATTCTACTAATCCTGGAGGTTCTATATTAAATTTTGTCGCTATCCTGGATAACTCCAAAAGGCACAAAATTACATTACGCGGTTGGTTATGAAGAACTTGTAGTAAAAAAAAAAAAAAAAATGAAAAATGAATTTTTAACATAATGATAATGATAATGATAATAATGATAATAATAATGATTAAATACCCAAATCGTCACTTTCGAAAAGTAGATTTTGATGAACTCCAAGTTCTTTACAGAAAATTATAAAATTTTCCATGTTATCTCTTGAAAAAAAACTTCTCCTTGCCGCATTGTGAAAACAGTGACTGTTTAAATCGGGGATTTTCTATAAAAAAAATTATCATTATTATTATTATTATTTCTATAACATTAGGTTTTTTTCGAAGTAAATAAAACGTGTATAATACCCCTTTGTGTATGCCAATATTTTTGGCATGTTGCGCTCGTTCATGAATTATTCTTGCGAGTTGACACAAAATTACTCCGTTGTCAAGCGTGTCCATAAAATTATCTCCCGTTATGTGTTTTATACCTGCAAGCAATGATATAGTCTGCTAAGTTAATTACAATTTTTTCACGCATGAAATAAGAGTGTGTGTGTGAGAGAGAGAGAGAGAGAGATAGAGAGAGAAAAGTTAAATAAATAGTGAATGAGTGAGTGAGAGAATAACAAAAAACAAAACATTGCTTTCATTATATCCATTTTTACTACCAAAAAAAAAAAAGTGAGATTTATTTTTTTTTTTTTTTTAAAACAAACACGACAAGTGTAAATTTATATTTTTTCAGGTTGTTGTTGTTGCATTTACCCCATTTCCGTTTTAACCCAAAAAAAAAAAAATTTATTTATAAGTTTAAAGGGTCTTTTTGACGATTTTTAAAAAATTTAGTTTAAATCTCTGCCAAGAATATTAATCATTTTTTATTTCCTTTTTTAAATAAATAAATAATAATAATAATAATTTTACCTAAGAAATCTCTTTTTATGTGGTTGTTGTTGTTGTCTTTTTCAAATGATCACGACCTTATAAACTTATTAAAATTATTTATTTATTAAATTGTGACAAAACTATTAGTGGTTGTTGTAATTTAATTGTAAAATCGGTCATAAAAAAAAAATTTCTTTGATTTTTACCATAAGTTAATTAATTAACCGTTAACGTCGTGACGTATTAGTTTTTTTTAAACACAAAGTAATCACTTAATAAAATTATTACTAATAATAATAATAATAATAATTACCAACGATTACGCGGTTTACTTAAAAATAAAATTTTACATTCTTATAATTAATTATATATGGAAAATTTAATGATAATAATAATTTTGCTACGTGAAAGTTATGTATATTAATGTGTATTCTATGGTTTATTAATTAATAATAATTATTATATTTTCTCACCTCTCAAATCATCGTTTGATCCGATAATAATTATTATTATTTATTTATTTATTTATGTACACGCATCGAATCCGATCAATTTTGCGCCATTTTTTTTGAAGGGTTTTTTTTGTATGTGTGTGAGTATGTCGAAAAATTGTAATTACAATAATTTTTTCATAATTTCATTAATATCATTATCATCATCATCATCGTTGTTGTTGTTGTTGTTGTTGTGGTTTAGGTTGTCGTCGGATATGGGATTGTTATGTATTCCGGTAATGGTTTCGCATTGTTTCAAACACATGGAATTTATCCTTTCTAAATTTTCAACTTTTTGAATGAGAGAATTTGTTTTTTTTAATAAACTTTGACCGCATTTATCGGCTTTGTCCATGTCTTTTATAAATCTAAACACTTCGACGTTATTGTTTTTGTTGTTGTTACCTTCCAAATCGTTGATCAATTCGTTACAAATGTTCATTTTTAATTTGAGTTGTGACACGGCCGAATTAAGCTGTAGTATGGCATTCATTTTTTGCAAAATGTTTTTCCTTTCCGCGTTTAAAAATTTCATGTGCTGACGTAATTTATGTGCCAAACGCAATTTAATTTCGGCTCTTTGCAATTCGTTTTCCGTTATTACAATCGAATCAGAATTTAATTTTTTTTCCATTGCACTCGATTTAAATTTAGAACTTTTTTTTCTTTTCTTTTTTTTTTTTGTTTGAAATTTATATATATATTATATTTTGATTAAAAAAGAAAACAAAAACAAAAAAAAAAAAAAATTATGTAAATAATAATATTTTTTTTTTTATTTTTTTAATTTCATGTAAATTTTTTTACTATTGGCCGATACATTCCGTATTATTATTATTATTTCGTTGTTGTTGTTTTTGTAAAATTTAAAAAAAAAAAAAAAAAAATTTCGTCGTAACGGAACGCGGTAATAAATTTTTTGGCAAAGTGCGTAAGTTTATCGAAAACGTTTAAACTTTATGTAAAACAATGGGTAACGAAAAAATTAATAATAATAATAATAATTTAATTTTGTAAATAACGGTCAAGTAGTTTTTTATTTAAAATTGACCGTTTTTTATAAAAAAAATAT
>NW_002986996.1:413724-443724 GCF_000006295.1 Pediculus humanus corporis
ATTAAATTTTAAATTGAAAAAATTAATTTAAATTAAAAAATTTAAATTTTAAAAAAAAATTTCGCGGCGGAAACAAATAAAAAGAAGACCGGAAAAAGGTGGCGGCGTATTTTTTTTGTATTGGGGGGCTTGGCTTTGGGCCGATTTGATTAATAATTTTTTTTTCGTTAAATCTTTTATTCGAATTCATTGAATCAAATAAATTTTTTTTTTTTTTTTTTTTTACAAACAATGCAATGGGCAAATTTTAATTTTAATTTTTTTTTGTTTTTACGTAACGTTCGAGAATTTATTATTATTATTATTATTATTATTATTATTATTATTATTATTATTATTATTATTATTATTATTATTATTATTATTATTATTATTATTATTATTATTATTATTATTATTATTATTATTATAAAAAATTCATAAGGAAAACAAATAGTTAAAAAAAAAGCCACGGACACGTAAGTTACAAACAACCGGAAATGACAATCTAACCATAGAGTAAAAAAAAAAAAAAAAATTGTTTTTTTAATGTAAAAAAAATTCAAGTCACATTTTTGTGGGACAAATTGAAAACTTCCCTTATTATCATAATACACGCGCACACACGCACGCACAAACGCACTTTTTACGACACTTTCTCTCTCTCTCTCTCTCTCTCGGGTTTTTGACAAAAAAAAAAAATTCACGGTAAAAGTTTTTTTTTTTTTTTTTTGTTTCGAACGACTAAAATTGGATTTTTAAAATGTTTTCGTTGTTTTTAACTATTGACGAGTAGTTTGTTTTAAATATGGCGGACATTTTACGTTTCGTTTGTCGTCATCAATTTTTGTTTTGTCTTTTCAACTCGTTCGACAGGAAGTTATTCCAATAAATTCTTCTTCTCTCGAATAATATATCCCTCGATACAAAAAGTAAATAAAAAATTATAATAATGATGATGATGATGACGATAATAATAATCGTAATTATTATTATTATTGTTGTTGTGTTTGCGTTTGTTGCTTTAAACGTTTACTTTTATGTAATTTACTATCATTATTATTATTATTTTTTGTTGTTATTCGTAAATAATGATTTTTACAGGGAATGATGATGTAATAAAGAAAAAGTTATTAAAAAAATATTGATGATAACGTTTTCGAAAAAAAAAAAAAAGTTATGAAAATAAATAAATAAATAAAAATGTTTTCACGTATTTGACGTTATGAAAAAAAAAATAATTATCACCATAATATAACTTTTTTTTTAAAGATGGAAGAAGTTTTTTTTTTTTTTTTAAATTATAAATAAAATTTATATTAATTAAATGGGGAAAAGTAGAGAAAAAAAAATGTCGAGTGGTTGATTAACGATAAAAATTTATTGTTGTGTTAGCGAACGTTTTGTTGTTTGTTTGTTTGTTCGTTTGTTTTTTTGCAAAAGTGAAAAAAATAATGATGAACGTTTGTTTGTTGATTTCATCTATGAATACTTCCTAATTGACTTTAAAAATTAAAAACGGGTAATTTCTTTTTTTTTTTTTTTTACGTAATAACACGAGGGATCAGATTGTTGTTGTTGATTGTAGGTTTTTTTAAGATATTAATCGTAATTAAAGGGATGCCTCCTCTTTAACTGGAAAGTTTTACCTGTGTAATAATAATAATAATAATCGTTTGTTATCTTACAAAAACGTTTTTGCGCATTTTCATTTTTTTAATTATTACGTGCGTTACGATGTCTACGTATAAGAATTTCAAATGTTGATTGTTGTTGTTTGTTATGAGATTCTGCGTTTTTGGTTTTTTTACCATTTTCGTTAATGGTGAAAGATTCGTTTTGTGTTTGTTGTATTTTGTTAATGTTTTTTTTTTCTCTCTCTCTTTCTCGTCAAATAAAAATTAGTTTGTCACTTAACCGGATAATTTTTTTTTTTTTTTTTTGAAAACAACGCATTAAACTCGTTTTTTTAAAAATAATTTATTTCATTAAAAATTATTTATTATTAATTATCATTTGAGAGAAAGAGAGATAGAAAGAAAGACCGTAAAAAGTTGACAAGTATTCGTTTGCCAGTTTTAAAAAAAATTATTAATGATTATTAATGCCGGAATAAAAAAAAAAGAGAGAGAGAGAGAAAGAAAAAAAAGAGAAAAAATTTTGTTTTTTATTCGAATGTAGTAATTTCAAAATAGTTGAAAAAAAAAAAAAAGAAAGAATGAAAGAAAAAAAAAAAAAATTTAATTTTAATTAACTCAATTACTATATTGGAGACTCGATTTAAAAAAAAAAAAAAAAAAAAAAAAAAAACGCGGCGTATTCAAAAATAGAAAATGATAGAAAGAGAGAGAGAGAGAGGGAAAAAATGTTGTTTTTTTTTTTTTTTTTCTTTTCAATGTACGTGATAATTTTTTTTTTTTTTGTGACTGTAAAAATTGTTATTTAGTTTGAATGTGACATCGGTAAATGTAACTACCATTTACGAAAAGTAAAAGAGAGAGAGAGAGAAAGAGAGAGAGAAATAGAAAAATTTTTAAAAAAACTTTCTATTTGTTTCGGTTTTTTAACTAAAAAAAAATAATAATAATAATAATGAGTACGCTTCGATATTTCCTTATTTTCTAACGGGGAAATTATGCCACAATAATATAATTACGACAAACCTAGTCTTCCTATATCTATATTTTGCTTATTATTATTTTTTTTTTTTCTTTTTTTTTTACATTTAAATTTGAATTTTTAAATCCGTAAAAATTTTCTTTCCGGAAAATTTCGGAAAATTTTCTTTCGTAAAAAATTCGGAAGTAATCGTCGCGATGTTTTTCACACTACGGAAAAATGTAAACAAACGAGAAAATTTTTTTTTTTTTGCCATTATTGAAGGGTACTTTATTATTATTATTATTATTATTATTATTATTATTATTATTATTATTATTATTATTATTATTATTCATTTCGAAATAACGTCACGTAATTACGACGAACGAAAAACATGTGGACCCCCGATTTTTTTTTTTTTTTTTTAATTTTGCAAAATTCGTAGCGGTAACAATAATAGGCGGTTAATAATATTTATGGGGAGAAAAAATGGGAGACGTCGTCGTTACACATTACGGATGTGTACGTATGGGATGATGATAATAATAATATTGCAAAATGATAACACGCATTAAAGTTAATGATAGATTTCGAAGGGGAGGAGAGAGGGAGGGAGGAAGGATGGGGGGAAATTTTGCGGATTAAAAGATTCCTCTCTACCATCGGGATTTTTCGTTTGTAATAACGGTTATGCCGACGCGATTAAACGTCAAGAAATTTATATTGTTTTTTTTTTCGTCATCATTCGAATCATCATTAAAAACATTTTTTTAAATATCAATTCAATTTAAAATAAAATAAATAAAAAAAGGTAACGCCCCCCGTTTTTTTTTTTTTTTATAAAATAATTTGTCGGTGATTTCAATGATGGCGACACCCAAAAAAAAAAATTCCGTATCATTTTCTAAACGTTTGTTTTATTATTATTATTTTTTCGGCGGCACGATTAATTTATTTATGAGTTTACAAATCGTTAGATAATTTCCTCGTGCAAAAAAAAGAAAAATGTAAAAATCACTTCCGTTTCCGTTTATACAAATAAATGATTAATATATTTTTATTATTATTATTAATAATAAGACGTAATAATTTTCGCTTCGATTTTTTTTTTTTTTTTGTTACTTTCGAGAGTATCAAATGTCGATCGAGTATTAGTATTATTATTATTTTCGTACATATGTAATTAAATTTAGGTCAAATGTCGCCATTTTTTTTTTTTAAAATAAATTTGAATTGAATCGTGTTTTTAAAATAATTAAATTTCACTTCGTAATAGGTAATAAACAAACCTTGTTAATGTGAAACACGTAAGAAAAAAAAAAAAAAATTTTTTTTTTTTTTTTTTTTTTTTTTTAAGTACGCGTTTGAATTTTGACCTTAAAACGTTACTTTTTTTTTTTTTTTTTGTTAAAAAAAAAGTTAAACGTTTTTTAACTGGAACAATTCATAATAATAATAATAATACCTGATTCGAATTTCGAATTATTATTATTATTATTATTATTTACCGTTTTTGTATTTTTCTCTGGCTGGCTGGCTGGCTGCCTAGATAGCACGTTAAATTTTTTACTATGCAAAATTCATTATCAAACTCATCATCATCATCATCATCTTCGAGTAATAATAATAATAATAATAAAATTACAAGTCGTTTTTTTATTTTAATTTGTTACTCGTTTCGATTACTGTTATTATTATTATTATTATATTAAAAAGTTTGAATTCACGAGCGCGAGAGTGAAAAAAAAAAAAAAAAATTACATTTGAATGCATCCACCACGATTTTGTCTGATTTTTTTTTCTTTTTTGTGCGGAAAGAATGATTAATTATAAATTTACGTGACTGAGCTAATTATTAGAAAAAAAAAAATTGGTCGGAATGACCGTGCAAATAATAATAATAATACGATTTTATAATAAATATTTTATTAATTCGCTCTCTCTCTCTCTCTTTTTCTATAAATGTTTTTTATTTCTTGTAAATTTTCAACTTGTGTGTAATTAAATTAATTGTCGATTCTCATTCATATGTGAAGAAAAAAGAAAAGAAAAGAAAAGAAAAGAAAAATTCTACATTTTATATTATTTCAATAAATAAATAAATAAATAACAATGTTAATAATGATGATGATGATGATTTTTTTATATCGATTTTTCTTAACGATTTACATGCGTGTGTGTCGTTTGTAAACTCTATGACATTCGTTTCGTTTTTGTAAAATTTCATGATTTTATTACGTTTTATTATTATTAATATTATTATTATTATTATTATTATTATTGCATTATTTTATCGATATTAGAGATGGTTTTATCGTAAATAAACCGTTTTGATACGTTTTTTGATGATGTTTTTGACGTAAAACTTCCGGTCAAAAATCGAATTTGTCGTTTCTTTCTTTTAAACAAACAAACAAACAAACAAAAATGTTTAACTTACCGAGAGTTTTATTTAACCAATCCGCTAAATCTTCTTGTAGTGGAAACAATTGTCTTTTTTGAGCGTTCAATATTCTATCTTGATACAATTCTAAATAATCTTCATCCGTTTCCGGTAATTTTTTCTAAAAAAAATTATTAAACGTAATTTATTTTTAAAGAAGAGGGTAGGAGGGGGAGGGGAGGGGCGAGGGGTCAACGATTTGTTTGTTTTTATTAAATGAAATCAATAAAAATAAATTCGACAAAACCTTAAACGAATCAATCAATCAATCAATCTCCGTTTTGCGGTTTTTGAATACAAGATGAACCGGATATTAAGAATTCATTGTTTTGTTTTTTTTTTTTTCTATTCAATCGATAACTGAATATTTAATGGTCAATTAAAAGAAAAGTAAAAAAAGATAATAATAATAATAAATAATATTAAAAAAAAAAAAAAAAATGAAAAAGTTTATAAAAAAAAACATTAGTTACAGTCGGGTTGTGAACGAGTTTCATTTTTTTAAACGTTTCCATTATTATTATTATTATCGTCACTTCTTCTTTTTTTTTCCATCTTATTTTCGTGCAAAATGTATTACAATATGATTTTAATAATAATAATAATTTAATTTAAAAAAAAAAAAAATTTAAAGTTGATAGAAAGCGTTCGATGAGAGAGAGAGAGATTTGCTTACCTGAGAAAGATTCGTCGGTTTTTCTATAAATTTCGAAAATTCTTGTTTGACTTGACGTCCTCCCTTGAATATTTCAACTTTCTTATTATTATTACCGAAATTTGTCGTCGGCGTCGTTATGAACGTCGTTTTCATCGTCGTCGTCGTCATCATTATGACTGCGAAAAACAAAAAACTAATTTTTATTTTCCCACTGGAAATTTTTCCAGAAATTTTCAAACTATAAAATGTAACACATCGCTTACTTTTAGGTTTCGATAAATTTTCACTTCAGTTTGTTTGCTTTTTGAAAAAGAGGGCGCGGGTGGGGGGGGGAGAGGGTGGCAAATTTTTCATTCGATGGATTTAAGTGTCGTAAAATGTATCGACGTACGTTGCGTAAGAACCTGAAAAAAATGGAAAAATTTAAATTTGAGTTAATAATAATAATAATAATAATTAATAAACGTGCCGAATTGTGTGTGTGTGTGTGTGTGTGTGCGCGTGTGTGTAAACGCGGTGTTAATTAGTTTTTACAGTTAAAATCATTATTATTATTATTATTATTTAAAATGATAGAAAATTTAAAAAGTTGATTACGTCACAGTCATCATCGATTGTCGTCATCGTCGTACTTTGAAATGAGTTTAACATAATTTTTTATAAATAATTCGGTCTCAGTAATAATAATAATAATTATTTAAAATGATAAATGAACTTTTGCAAAAAAAAAAAAAAAAAAAATCGAACGGAAAAAAAAACTAAATAATGATGATGATGATGACGACGACAACGGTGGGTAGTCATAATAATAATAAATAAATAAATAAATAAATAAATAAAACGGAACGAGTTTAATTAATTGAAAATATTTTCAAGTCCGACATTAAAATTCTATTTAATATTATAATAATAATGATGATGATGATGATGATAATAATAATAATAAGTGGTTTAGATTTCAAGCGAAAGAAGAATTTTTTTTATAGCAACACTTACAACAAAATTTTTAATCGATTCCATTAAGTTTTACTTTTTTTTGTTTTTTTCCATCATTATCATTATCATTATTATTATCATTATTATTATTATTATTATTATTATTATTATTATTATTATTATTATTATTATTATTATTATTAATATTAATATTAATTTTAAATGCGAATGTTTATATAAATATTTCAAGTTCAACTTTTTATTTATAAAAAAAAAAAAATTCACTTCGAATTGTTTAAAAATCCACCATTTTGAAATTTTACCGTCGTTAAAATTATTTATTATACGTTCGGGGTAAAACCGAGAATCGTTAAAGTCAATCAATCAATCAATCAATGAATGATTTCAAATATAAAATAAATCCTAAAAAATCCGAGTTTTTAAACTCTCGGCTCGCGCATCTGTTTTGTGATAATTTTAATTTCGATTCAAACATTCACGCACAAACACGCACGCACACACGCACACTCGATGGTATTGAACTTTTATCGATTTCATTTAAACGAAATTTTCACAGCAAAATTCCCGTAAACCCCCCCCCCGTCGAAAAAAACTCTTTCTCCCTCTCCTCATCGTCCTCGAAAACGTTTATCTCTCAATAATAATAATATTAACCGGGTAAAAAAAAAAAAAAAAAAGAAATTATTATTATTATTATTTTTGTCAAAGGTCGTGATTTTTTGACATTACGCGTAAAAACGGTCAATATTATTTTCAGTGACTCGTATTAAACTCGTTAAAACGTTGTTTTTTTTAATGTTTTTATTCCATTTTTTTTTCGGACGCGATAACTTTTAATTTTTGAAACAAAAACATAGTAATAATAATAATAATAATTGTAAAAATGAGAATGACGATGACGATGACGATGATGATGATAATGATGAATATAATAAGTTTTATATTAAAATTATCGTTGGCAAATCGGTTGGGAGATTCGAAAAGAGATCGTGTCATTTGACATTTTTAACCTTAAATTCAACCAAAAAAAAATTATTTTGCTGCCACGACGACTTTATCACCACGAACGTTTGTGAATGAGGTGTTTAATAAAATTATAAACGTTCGCTATATAAATTTTTTAATACGTTTTCGAACGTTCAAAAAATCGCGTGTTGTTTTATTTTATTTAATTAAATATTTAAACAAACTACTGACAAGGTTTTTTCGAATTTTTTTTTTTATAGTGGTAACAATGTCTTTGACATTATCATAAAATTGTCAATTGCTCTGATAACAATCGAAAACAAACATTCAATTCCTTGTTTAAAAAAAAAAAATAATGATAATAATATTTTTTGTCTTGTGAGAATTCAAATGGGATAATTTTATATGACATTATTCGAGAGAATGATGAGAATTTTTTTTTTTTTAATATGCTGGAATTAAAAAAAACAATTTTTATTTTGTTTTTCCATTCGTTTTTATTTTTTTTAAATTAAATGCACCAGATCCCTTGATTTTAATCATTAAAATGAAGAGAGAGAAGAGAGACAGACAGAAAAGAGAGAGAGAGAGAGAGAGAGAGAGAGAAAGGAAAAAAAAACATAAATAACATCTAATATCTAACGTTAAAATAATTAAAAGCAGATGTCTGGAGTTTTTTTTTAAAAAAATCTATTTTTATTTTTCAGATAATAATAATAATAATATGGATGAATCAAAGGATAATTTCAGGTATGTAACAAACAAACAAACAAACAAACAAAAACAATTTTTTATTTAATGTTTTTGATGGATTTGGTGTTTGTGTGTGTGTGTTCTTTTTTTTTTTTTGCAGTGTTTATAATTAAGATGACTTTTATTTTTAAAATTATTAATTAAACTCGGTGTTTGTCTGTTTGTTTGTGTGTTTGTACGAGATTGAATATGCGTGTTGTTGTAGTGTTACGTTCGTTTGTTAGGTAATCATTAATTAATCTTTTGATAAATAATATTAAATAATTCGTGATTTAATTTAATTAATCCGGGCGAGTGCGACGACGGTTTTTAAATAATATAAATAATAATAATAATAATTAGGAAAACGTGATAAAGTGTCTTTTCTAATCGCTCATCTTATTATTATTATTATTTTTCGATCGAATTTCTATTTGCTGTCGTTTATTTTTGCGGATAATGGCGTACGAAAAAAGGAAAAAAACGGAGAAAAATGGGTTTAGTTTTTGTAAATTTTTTAAATGTCATTAAATTAATTACAGTTTTGTCGTTTTGCTGTCGCAAAAAGGTTTTAAGGTGTTAATTAAATCTCGTTAATTTCTTACGATTAAAAGAAGCCATTTTGGTTTTTAATAATAAATTTTACGAAAGTCAGTCGGGGTGTTAAAAAAAAATCGATCGATTTTTTCGGTCGGCGTGACGATAAATTCGTTGATTATGCATTAATTTATTTTATTATTATTATCATAACCTACCGCCATGTTAAAAAAATTTATTAATTTTAATATGATTTTTATTTTTACTGTCGTTAATGACCCCCGTAAAAAAGGAAAAAACTTTGAATTTTTAATTGATCGTCCCCCCCAAAGCATGCACGCACGCACGCACGCACCCACTCACGCACACCCAAAATTTTTTATTTTTAAATTTAATTTTAACGTTCATTCATCAAATTCAAAATTTTTAAATAGAAAAAAAAGAAAACAGGTGAAAGAAATTAATTTGTGACTTTTTCTGGAATAAATTCGAAAGCGCGTTTGAAATTTTTTTTTTATTATCACTCTTACACGCACGTTTCGAAAAAAAATAAAATAACATAAAGACGGTTTTGGAAAGTTTAAGAAATTGGGGGGAGGGGGAGGGGGTAAAATTTAAACAAAGCCTTCGGGATGTTAAATAATAAAAATAATGATGATAATAATAACTGACATCGTTAAAATCGCATTTTTATTCAGATCAAAAGAAAAAAAAAAAAAAAGTTTTAGTGTGAAACGGTAAAAGATACGTTTGTTAAATTGTCGAAACGATGAATAAACCCCCCCCCTCCCCCATTAAAAATAATAATAATGATAATAATAATAGCAAAACGAAATAAAATATTCGTGAAGTATGATATGAGAGAGAGAGAAAGAGAGAGAGTCAGTAATACAAATCCTTAATTGACGGTTAGCAAAATTTTTTAAGAAGTTATAGCAAACCGTATAGAGAGTATATCATAAGAGTATTATTATTATTATTATTATTATTATTATTATTATTATTATTATTATTATTATTATTATTATTATTTTCGTAACGATCAAAAGCAGAAAAAAAATAGAAAAAAAAACCTCTTTTGTGTAAATGATGGTATCGAGTGATTTATTTATAAATGAAACAAATAATAATTTTCGGTTTGTCTATCTCTTTCTTTCTTCTTGAGGGGGGGTTTCAATTTTTTTATCTCTTTCTTTTTTTTTTTGGGGGGGGGGTTCAATTTGTCTATCTCTTTCTTTCTTTTTATTATTCGGTAAATGTGAATCCAATTTGTTAATGATTTGGAACGTATGAAATTATTAAACGAATTCTACGATAACTTTCAATCGGGTAAATCCACGATTTTTTTTTATCAATTTAAAATGGCCGCACTACTACTACTCAATGGTCAATTGTCAATTGCGGGTAAAAGAAAGTTTCACGACGATGGTCGTAAATTTTAATTAAAAAAAAAAAAAAAATGATGTTCGAACGAGGTCACCAAGGTCGTAACGTCACGTGCGAGTAAAAGTTTTACAATGCGGTTCTCTTAAAAAAAATTCGTTTTCGTAAAGAAAAGAAAACCGATTTTTCCTACTAACCCATTATTTAAAATATGCAAACATTTTATTATTATTATTATTATTATTTATTAGGTAATAACGTGAGATGATAACATAATTTTATATGTAAAAAAGATAAATTTATGGTTCGTTTGTTGACGACTCGGTTCACCTGTCAGGTATTTTGAAAAAAAATTGATTTATCATCAATTTTCAAATCGATATAAATTGAAATGGTTATTGATTATGACCGATCGAACATTTTTTTTTTATTTTTCCGTTTGTGCGAAACAAACGAATGTTCGATTAGCAAAATTCAATTAGTTGTAATTAGGGCGGATTAAGTGTTAAAATTAAGTCCTTGAATGAATGAACAAACAAACGAACAAACAAACAAACAAGATTTTTATATTTTGAAATATCCAATAATCCGTCCGTGACAGTATTTATAATTTATAATGACCAATATCGAATCGAATCGAATCTCGAATCGTTTACTGTTCCTCCGTGTCAAGAACCTTTTTTTTGTAATTTTTTTTTTTATGGAATCAGGTACTGATGGTTAACGGTTTTTTTTTTAATTATGAACGAAAATGGGAGGAAAAAAAAAAAGAAATAAATTTCAAATTAAATTGAAATTTTTTTTTTTTTTTTTTTCAATTTAAGGTTTGTCGCGCTGTTGGAATTCTATCATCGTCGTCGTCACTTTCATATTTAGCTTTCGAACAATTTTTACCGAAGCCTTTAACGTGTGAAACATGTCATCTTAATCGTCCTAAATTTATCAAATTATCCTTCTTAAAATATTATTATTATTATTATTTAATGACTCGTTTCCTTTCTTTCTTTCTTTTTTCCTTATTATTATTATTATTATCTACACGCATTCTTAAGGTTTCGATTTCGGTCTTGTGTAAATTTTTTCTTTTTTTTTTTTCGATTAATCGATAAATCATAGAGTGTTTAAATATTTTCGTCTGATTTGACGTTGCGATCAATTTGTGCGACTTGGAGAGAAAAACAAACGGATTTTGATTGTTTGTCTAGACAATAAAATTAAATAAATTTTATTTTATTTAAAAAAAAAAAAAAAATTCAAATTAAAAATACTGGAAAGAATGCAAAATGGAAAACGATGACACACACACGCGCACACGCACACACGTGACGACAAATAATTTAAATTCTTAACGACAAAATCAAATGATATCTTGCCCCCTTTCACTTTGATTCACCTCGATTAAAAAAATTATTATTATTATTATTATTATTATTATTATTATTATTATTATTATTATTATTATTATTATTATTATTATTTCTCTCATCATCAATTGTCAACGGCATTTTTAAAAAGAGATTTTATATTTAAAAAAACGCGCGATCCATATATATATATATATTACAATCCGTAACTCGTTTCTATAAATTTCCAGAATAACAACTTCATTCATACAAATTCTAAATAAATAAATAAAAAAAAAAATGGCGGTACGGATGAGAAGGTTTTATAGGAAAGAGAGAGAGAGAGAGAGAGAGAGAGAAATGTCGGTTTTTAAAAAAAAAAGGAAACGTAAAAAGTTTAAAGTGTCACGCCGACTTGTTTACCCGTCACCGCCCGAAGATATGCTAGTTATTATTATCATTATCATTATTATTAATTAATATTATAAATGACCGATTTATTATATATTAAAAATAAAAATAAATTACGTAATTTTATTTGTAGAAAATCTATTTAAAATAATTTTATTTCGGCGGTTATTGAACGTACTAAAAAATTAAATTTAAATTATCCGGTGCGTGCGATGGTTATTTTTTTTTTTACGCGGCGTATTTTTCAATATAACCCTCGTGTAAAATATAATAAAGTGGTATCACGATGATGATGATGGTGATGGCGATTACGTAACGGATAGAAATAATCGTATTATTATTATTATTATTATTTTGCACCGAAATTTCTCTTTTATTAAATTTTTATTCGTTCACTGTATTTAGATAACATATCTATAATTCACGTTCTTTTCTTTTTTTTTTTCGATTTCGTCTGCTAAAAAAAAAAAAAAAAAAAAAAAAAAAAAAAAAAAAACTTTTTTTTTTGCATTGAAAGTTTGGTTTATACAGTTTGACCAAATCGATTTGTTTTTGAATCGACTTTCTAAAAAAGGTACATGAAACTATTTTATTATTATCCACCATTAAACACGACAAGGCTACTTGTCGGAGTTTTTAAGTATTTATCCGAGGTTTCTACCCGATTCCTTAGGGACAAATACTCGAATTTCGGTGGTGCCACTTATTATAAGATAGCACCACATCAATTCTTGAAGGTCTTCCTGAGTCCGTCTTTTTCGATGGGAACGATTTGTCTCCTGAACTGGGCTCCGGTGACTAACATCTTTGGAGTGGCCAGGGTCAGAAGCAGTGAAATTCACGTTCTCGTCGAGCTGCCTCAGGTCGACAGTAGAACAAGATTTTGTTTTTGGTTCTTACTTTGTCTTGTTCTCATTTTTTTTTTTTTTTTTTTCTCTTTTTTAAGCCAACAGCACGTGGCGTTCTCAAACGGTCACCCATCCAAGTTTGCACCACGCCCGATGCTGCTTAACTTCGGTGATCGTACGGGAACCGGTGTGACCAGCACGCTATGGCCGTTGGCTTATTATTATTATTATTATTGTTATATCGGTGAGAACGATTGTTATGTGAATGACATTAAGCGATCGTGACGATGGTGACGGTGGCGTTGACGGTTGTGACGATGGTGACGACACGTGACAATTTTTTTCGTCCTTGTTTATTATTTTGTTGTACGATTATTGTTTTGATTTAAAAAAAAAAAAAAATGTATTTCGATATTTTTCACCTTTTTGTTTACTTTTCCTGCTTTTTGTAGGTTTTATAATTGTCTGTCTGTCTCATTTAAAAAAAAAAAATTTCCATTTTGCTTGCGTTGTGTAAATAATAATAATAATAATAATAATAATACTATAAATGCATCATTGTATCCGTACAATTCAATGCTTTTTTTTTTTTTTTAATTTAATTTAATTTAATTTAATTTTTTGTTTGTTTTTTTTTTAAATGTTTTAATTGAAAGTGGGTTGAATAATAATTTAAGAAAAAAAAAATGGGGCGCAAACGATAATGATAATTACGGATGGTAATTTATAATTTTTTTTGTAAATTAATATGAATTTTATTATCATTATTTTTTTTTACTCGCGTCGGTCGCGGGTAAAAGAAAAAAAAAAAAATTAAATTTTTTACGTCATAAATTAACAAAATTGATTTTTAACGGTTTTTCTCTCTCTCTTTTTAAACGCAAATTTTTTAAATCCCTGAATGATAGCAAAAGAAAAAAAAAAAATTTGAAAACGTTTTAAAAATCATCAAGTGAATCGAACCCAAAGATTTAAAAAAAATTTTATTATTATTATTATTTTTTATATTTTATTCGTTGTTTTACGTAGGGGCAAAAAAAAAAGAAATTTCTTTTACCCTCATTTTCGAAAATAAATAAATAAATATCAATTATGAAGGGGTAGGGAAAAAAGAAGAAGAATGATACCCTAAATTTTCATATGTAACGTAATCGTTCCCACATTTTTAAAATAGGGTGGGGGGAGAAAAACGAAAAAATTGATGCGGGGTCGAAACCCCAACAACAAAAAAAGGAAAGAAAGAAAGAAAGAAAGAAAAAAATTTTTTTTTTTAAGGTTATTAACCGCTTCGTGTCAGTTTAGTTCATCTGTTAGATTGTTATATGTTTATGTTTTATGTATGTAAACCCTTATTTAATAAAATTTAGGGCGTAAAATGCGTGCGTGCGTGCGTGCGTGCGTGCGTGTGTGTGTCTTCTTCTTTAGATGAAAAAATAATGAGAGAAAGAGAGAGAGAAAATCAATCCTTATTTCTATAGGAAAATGCACAAAATAAATTTATCATAAATAAATAAATACATACCATTATCGTTTTGATTTTATTTTTTCTTCTTATCGTCTGATGTCTTCTTCTTCTTCCGATTTCCAATCAATAAAAAAAATTAAAATCGATCACTCGGTTTAATTGAAAAAAAAAAAAATTTATAAACACTTGACAATTGCAATCGTTCGTATTTTTTTTTTTATTATGTGAGTATCAACCGGTCTACGCGCGACGACATTCGTACGATAACTGAGCGTTTTTTTCCGTCACCGTGTGTTGTTATTATTGTTATTGTTGTTGTTTTGGTTGTTGTTATTGTTTATGTTTAATGTGATGTTGTTGTTGTGTTTGTGTTGATACGTTCGATGCTCTGCTTAACTCGGCCCAGGTTTTCTTTATCATTTTTTCTGTTCTAAACCACTCCTACGACGATTGGGTAAAAAAAAAAAAAAAAAATTTCTCTGCGCAAACTCAAATTTTTGTGTGTTTACAAAATCGAACGGCGGCAAATTTTTCCCCCACGGTTTTATAAAAATTCAAAACTTTTACCCGCGTTAAAAAATTATTTATTTATTTATTTTTTTCTTAAATTTACGTTTGTAAAAAAATGGGGAATCCCTCCCTTCTCTTGTTTTTTGTTTACGTTCGAATGAAAAACAAGTCGCGGAGGTTTTTAAATGGTAATGATTGGGTGTTGAAAAGGGAGCACAGGGAAAATTTGACATTTAAATCGAAATGACGCACGTGTTAAAACGTGTAATAAAATCGGGTAGGAAGAAGAAAAAATGCGCGCCATTTTTTTCGAAAATGATGATAAAACAGTTTTACAAAAAAAAATAAAAAAAATTTTCATTCATTGATTTTGTTTTTTGTTTTTCCTGCGTCAAGATTTACGATGTTATCCGTTGTATAAAATGTGTTTTCGTTCACAAAAAAAAAAAACCGCCAAAAAAATTAAAAAAAATTTTTTTTTTTCGGAATGAATTTGTGATGACGTTTAATGATTTTCATTATTTCCGGTTTTTCATTGTATCCACACACACACTCGAAGGTTTTTTTCCAAACTTTTCTTTTTTTTTGAAAAAAAATTATGTCGTCGTCGTGTTTGCTGTTGCGTTTAATAATAAACTCTGTTTAAAAGTGAAAGTAAAAACAAAACTTTCTAAATTTTCTTTATTAGAAAACAACAAACTGATGAGAAGGTGCGTGTGCGTGCGCGTGCGCGTGTTTTAAGGTTAATGTAAAACAAACATAAATTTTGTTGTTTCTAAAAGAAAACAAAAACAGTAATTGTATCAAATTCAAAATTTTATTTTTATTTTTTTTTTTATACCATAAGAATATAAAAAAATATTTTTTTCCGACTACTAAAAATTCTATAAGAAAGAATAATAATAATAATGATAATAATAATAATAATTGTACTTTTACTTTTGGTTTTTGGTTAAAAATGAAAATTTTGTCGGCGTTAACGTAAAAAAAAAAAACAAACGATCAAACGTACAACGTTTTATAACATTATTAATTATTATTATTATTATTATTATTATTATTATTATTATTATTATTATTATTATTATTATTATTATTATTATTATTATTATTGCTATTGATGTAACGCGAAATAATAATAATAATAATATGACCAATCGGTTTTTTTAAATTTATTTATTAATTTATTTATTTATCGATTGCGATTAAAACATAGAGAACCGTAAAATAAAAAAAAATAATAATAAGTAAATGTGGCGTTTATTATTATTATTATTATTATTATTATTATTATTATGTTTTTAACGATGTATGTTTTTTATGTTGCATAACTTTTCAAATTACAAAACAAGAACAACAACAACAAAAATAATTAAAAGGGATTTCCGGTTTTAGAAAATTCTTAAAAAAAAAACTATTGGGAAAATTAAATTAAAGTTTGAAAAAAGTTAAAGCGAACGAATAAAGTTTCTCTTTCTCCAGTTTATGGATAAATAATAATAATAATAATAATAATAATAATAATAATTTGTTTTGTTTCAATTTCGGGTCCGTGAATTGCGAAAAACAAAAAATTACGTAAAAATATATTCGAATGATTGAATATTCTAGAAAAAAAAAAAAAAAAAAACAAAAGTAATTATTTGTAATGATATAATAATCGTAGACTGACTGGAATGTTTTAAATTTAAAAAAAATGTCAAGACGATTTGGAAATAGTTTTTCTCATTAACCGACAAAAAAAAATTCTAGAATGATCGATCGCGTTACGATTCGTTTAAATATTTTGTTATGTATGACCAGTTGTTGTTGTTGTTGTTGTTGTTGCTGTTGTTGTTGTTGTTGTTGTTGTCGTTGTTGCTGTTGTTGTTGTTGTTGTTGTTGTTGCTGTTGTTGTTAAATTGTAACACATTTTAGGAAAAATTTTTTTTTTTAAATTTCCTTTCCAGCAACAGCAGCTATGTTTTGGATGTTTAGTTTTATTTTACATACATAATTATATTCATAATCGATAATTTAATATGCGACGTCACGAAATTAATACGAGTTCGTTAACTTGCGGAAACCATGTCCGTTCGAATCGAATGACTAAAAAACATTTTTTTTTTTTTTTTTCATTTTTATTTTCGTCGGTCTTATACGTAGATATACACCTTTTGTCCGTTCAATAGCCTTTTAAAAATGTTGCGAGTCCGATGGTTATCGAATCCTTTTTTTTGTTTTTAATGAAAAAAACAACCTTTCGTGTTTTGTTTTCTAAACCTTTTTTTTTTTTTTACCCTTTTCATTTTCTCGATGGTTAGTCTTTAATAAAAAAATTCCGTTCGTTCGTTCGCTTGATAAAATTTCCCTTTTTTTTATATTAAATTACGTAAGGATTGATATTATTATTATTATTATTATTTAAATAAAATGAAAAAAATGAAGATTAAATTGTGTGTGTGTGTGTGTGTGCGTGTGCTCGTTCGTGAAAGCAAAAGGGAAAAAAAAAAAAAAAAGATTTCGGTCGTGTCACTAAGTCTCGATCTTCGTGATTGTGTCCGAGAATATTTTTAAAGGATTATTATTATTATTATTATTATTATTATCATTATTAATATCGCTTTTCTTTTTTTTTTTTTTTCGTTTCCTTTTTGATAAAAGATATATATATTTATATAAAAGTTTTAAATTCTTCTTTTTCTTCTTCCTTTTACTTTTATTAAAAAAAAAATTTGTCTTTTTTTTGTTGATATTAATGGAAAAGATTTATTTGCTGATTCCTTTTCAAAAAATATTATTATTATTATTATTATTTTTTGTCAGTCGATGAGTAATGAGAGAGAGAAAAAAATAAAAAATATTCGAGTTAATAGGAGAGAGTGAGAGAGAGAGTATATTAGAATTTTTTTTTTTTATTTGTGTGCGTTTGTGCGTGCTTGTATGCGTTTCTAATGTTTTCCAGGCGTCGACTCGGCGTGATTTTAAATTTTAACGCGTCACTTTTGACGTGGAACAAAAAAGAAAAAAAGACATTGTTCTTTTTTTTTTTTTTTTCCTACCACGTCATCAAAAGGTGGTTTTTAAATTTTAAATGTCTCAGGTAATTGTCAGGTAGCTTGTCATAATAATGATAATAGGTTTTTTTTTTTTTGCAAAAGTTCAAATGGGTGGGGATGGTCGAGCATTCTTGTCGGAAGTTTTCTTTTATTTGGGGTTGTTGTCGTTTGGAGTCGATGAGTCGAATGATGACAGGAAAAGAAAATGAAAATAAATGTGTGGGAAAACGAGAGAGAGAGAGAGAAAGGAAATAAAAGACTTTTTTTCAGGAAATGAATCGGGTGGCGGTCGGATAGAATATCGAATGTTAGGTACGAACACGTAACGAAATCACCGCCGGCAACGGAGATAAAGCAAGCAATAAAGACCCTCTCACGCACGATATTAAAACGGATTTAAAAATTTTGTTTTGTCGTGAAAGGAAAGGGTTATTTCTCTTTTTATTCTAGAGTTTCCGGTTTAACGATAATTAATCATTCCTATTAATATCCATTCTTACAAAAAAAAAAAAACAACGTCACGTGACCGTCTGTCTGTTCGATTCGAAAAAATCCAAATTTTCGTAAACAAATCTCGGGTGTTCTTTTGCCCCATCATCATCATCATCATCAGCATTAATCCGCGAATATCGATTTATTGATATCCGATAATAATTGGACATTGGTTTTCCATGCGATTTGAATTTATGCCCCCCTCTCCCCCTCTTTTCGCGGTACGCAAATTTTTTTTATTCGAAATGAGGTGAATTTAAGTGCCTGAAAACGTTCCGCCATTTTAAATTTTTTTTTTTTTTGTAATTTAATTATCAAGTCACGACGATTCCAGTAAAAAAAAACTATGGAAAATCTCAAAAATAAAGTGAGAGAGAGAGAGAGAGAGAAAGAGAGAGAGAGAGAGAGAGAAAGAGAGAGAGAGAGGGGGGGAAGACACGAAGTCAAGTAGTTTGAAGCTGTGCTTGATTGATAAGATTCAATAAATCTTTGAATCTCATTTTAACTTAACTCGAGCTTATTGTAAATTGTTTTTGTTTCGTGGGGAGGCGGGGAGGGGGTAGGGGGGTAGGAGAAGGGGAAGATGGTTAAAAAACAACAATATTTTAAGAGAAGCAATATTTTTTTTTTTTTTTTAAACAATAAGAAAATCAGATTTAAAATAACTGAAAACAAAAAAAAAAAAATGAAAATTTAACATTTTTTGATTTCATTGTGCAAATTTCGTCACGAAAAAGTTTTCCTTGTTTTTTTTTTGTTTTTCATTATTATTATTATTAACTTATTGTAGTAATCTATTATGGGCGTGTGCGTGTGCGTATGCGTTTGAACGTTTTTACTGTTATTATTATTAGTATTATTATTTTTTATTTCCAACCTTTTTTTTTTCTTCTTTTATTGCCTTTTATTATTATCATCATTTATCTGTCATTAAACGACACGTTTTGTTTATTTTTATTCCCAATAAGGGAAAATAATAATAATAATAATAAAGGGAAATAATTTCGCAAAAATCAAATATATATATATAACCTTAACGATTATTTTTATTAACGGTTTCGTTACGAAATTTAATTAATAATAATAATAATAATTTAATTTTTAATGGTTTATTGTTTTGTTTTGTAGATATTGTGATGGTGACGGTGGTGGTGGTGACGCGAGCAAAAGAAAAGAAATAATCGATTGGGATGATTATTTTATGGCAAACGCGTTTTTAGCCGCGAAAAGAAGTAAAGATCCTTCGACGCAAGTTGGGGCTTGCATAGTTGATGACGATAAAAAAATCGTCGGGATCGGTTATAACGGTTTTCCGATCGGATGCGACGACGATGATTTTCCATGGACGAAAAATTCGGATTCGCCATTGGAAAATAAACATTTTTACGGTAGGGATACAACAAAATACTCCAGCAATCTTTTTTTTTTTTTTTTCGTTAAAAATTTAATTTTCCATTTTTTTTGCAGTTTGTCACGCGGAAATGAACGCGATACTAAATAAAAACAGCGCAAATATAAAAGGTTCGAAAATTTACGTCGTTTTGTTTCCATGTAACGAATGCGCTAAATTTATAATACAGTCCGGAATCAAAGAAGTTATTTACATGAGCGACAAACATCACGAACGTCTACAAACTATGGCGGCTAAAAAAATGTTTGCTGCCGCCGGCATAACTTGCAGGTATTTAAAAAATAATTATTTTTTTTCGTCGTCGACGACGACGCTGACGTCGCCGTCATCGCCGTCATCGCCGGGGATGACGATGGTCAATTGGGTTTTAATTTACCGGAATCAATTTTTTATCGTTTTTTTTTGTAAAACGTCCGCCCAAAATCATCCGACGGGGGAAAAAATTTCCTGCGGTTTATTTTATTTTATTTTTTATCTTTTTCCAACACGTTCGCCGTTCACATAAATTTATTTGACGTTCGAGTAAAATTTAGGCGGCGGCATTTTTTTTTGATAAGTTATCGTCGAACGGATTCGAGTCTTGGGTGATTTTTCTCTCTTTTTTTTTTTTCTTTTTTTTTTTATAGGAAATTCGTACCGAAAAAGAAAATCATAGTGATCGATTTTGATGAGATCGATACTGATTTTAGAGAAAAATCACCTCAACGTCGTAATTGTGGAAACGTCAATGGAAAAATCAATTAATTGATATTTTTTAAAATTTTATGTTTAAACGTTTTTAAAATTTTTTTTATTTTAAAATAGTAACGAATCAAAAATAATCATTATTATTATTATCATAATCAAATAATAGTTAAAGTATAGTAATAATCATAATAATAATAATAACGAATAATTATTAGCTTACGTATTACCGTAATTCAATGGGTTGTTTGTTTGTGTTTTTCGGAAAAAATTTTTACGTCACGTTCGTCGCCATTACTTTTTTTTTTTTTTGTGTTTTTTTAAAAAAGACGACACGTTCCCGAATGATGATGACGAGATTTAATTATCGGGGATGGACGTAGAGATGATATGCCAGATGCGTGATCGGAGTGACTTTGTTGTGATTTTTTCGAACGGTGACTCAAATTTCCCTCGGAAAGTGACGTAGGAGGAGGTCGCGTGATGTTTTCTTACGAGAGAAAGAGAGAGAGAGAGAGAAAAAAAAAATTATAATTTTTTTTTCTAAGATAATTTAATTGGAATGAATGTCGCGCATCGTGACAACGATAGATACTTTTGTTCTGTAGTTAATTTTATGTAGAGAATGTTTATGTTTTGTTTCGCCTTTCCTTTTGTTTTTTGTTTTTTGTGAATAAAGTTTTCGACAATAAATTAAATTATTTTAAAAGTTATGCAAAATAATAATAATAATAATAATAATTACCTTTGTATAATATTTGTGGAAGTCTGTTAAGCTCTTGTCTGATTAAATATGGATTCGAATTTAGCTGTTCCGTTTCGTCAATTTCCGTTTCGTTCGGTTCGGGAGAATTCAAAGTAGAAGGGGTTGATGATGCAAAAGCAACGGCTTCGAGTGCTTCTAATGTTTTAGCTTTAGAATTTATTATTTCCGTTGCTTCTTTTGCGTAAATATCTGATTCGTCGTCTTCTCTTTTTCTACTGCTCGAAATTTCGGTTATCGGTAACGGGAGCAAACTCGCTCCCATAGAATTCGAACGAGACACTGTAAAAAAAATTTACAAGAAGAATTTTTTGAAACGCGAAAAAGGATTCGTGAGTTTAAGGTTTGTGCGTAAGGTTGTACCTGTCGTTTTTATGGGTGAATTTCCTATCGATCTCCGTGCTATGTCTTGAAAAGTCACGGGAGAATAAACTCTCCTGTTTTCTACCGAAATTCCAGAACCTTTTTTTTCTTCTTGTTCTAATCTGAAACCTAATGTCGAACCTTTGACGATTCTATTTCTGTCTTCGTCGTCCAACGTGACCAAACCCATCATCGATCCTCTTAAATCTGCTGATTTTTCCCATTCCGTTTCAACTCCTTTCGTTGCAATGGATCTGCTTAAAGGAGTCCTGCATTCTCTTTTATTCAGCCAGTACGTTTTTGTAGCTCCTTTTTTTTGTGCCCCGGGGAAAAAAAAAAAATTATTCCGAATTTTTTTTAGAATTCGTGGCAAGGTCATTGCGATACCTTTTCCTTTCAGCTGTATTTCTCCTCTTTCGGTAACTTCGTACACATTTGAAATTAAATCGCGCGTGGATTGACTTATGTGAATTTTCATAGCTTCGCTCGTGGATTCCATTCTCGATGCGGTGTTGACGGTGTCACCGAAGAGGCAATAACGTGGCATTTTTAAACCCACGATACCGGCCACCACAGCACCCGAATGTATGCCAACGCGAATTTGCAAGTGAGAACCCGTCGAAGGATCCTTAAGATCCGTTATCGCTTCCACCATATCCAATGCCATGTCACAAACTTTTTCCGCGTGATTGAGTTCTTTTTCGGGAGCTCCCGACACGACCATATAAGCATCACCTATAGTTTCTACCTGCGTGAATACAAACGATGACGATAACATAACAAAAAAAAAAAAAAAAAGACTCAAACTGCGAAAGGATGACTGACTGGTGGATTTATTTACTACTCATCGTGCAAGACTACATGACGGGTAAACGAAAGAACGAGTGTAAAATGCAATCCTAAAGTGAAAAAAAAAACATAAAATTAGTACCAATAAATAATTTCCTACTTTATACACCCTGTTTCGTTCCGTGAGGGTGTCAAATATCGAATACATGGCGTTAAGCATTGACACAACCTCCATGGGTGCTATTCGAGAACATATTTCGGTGAAGGAAACCACATCCGAGAAAAGAATCGAAACGCTGTTGAATATCTGAAGACGAAAAAAAAAAAACAATTTTTTTTTTTTTTGATAAATTAATATTTAATTATTTAATGATCGGTGTGCTTGTGCGTGCGTGCGTGCGTGTGCGTGCGCGTGCAACGACCCAACACACCTGACACGTGTCAATTGGATTTTCTCCAGCTCTTAAACGATCCGCAACTTGTTTGGGTATCATTTGATAAAGTAATTCATCCGTTCTTTTCATTTCTTCGTCGAGTTTTCTCATTGATTCTTCCAATTTTTTAGATTTAGATTGTTCCTGATCCAGAGCCAATTTTAATTCCACGGATTGTTGCGTTCCAGCCAACATCAAATCTCTATAGATATATAAATAAAAACACATTAGAGAAGGGACTAACATTCCTCCATCGTTCCAGGCGCGTTCCAGAGGGGCGGCGGTGGGCGGTTTCAAATTTTTTTTGGTGTGTGTTACCTGCTGAAATCGTGCATGGACAAATCGTTTATATAAAGGCCGGTTGTGACGAGAGCGTTTAAATCTGGCATGACAGGCGTACCTAAATACATCATCATTTTCCAATTATCCATGTAAACCATTTGCCCTTTGAGCCTTAAATGTTTTTCGTTTGGTGAATCGTCGGATTCGTCGCTCAATATTAAATAATTTCGCTTTCTATCCGTCGGCCTTTCCGTTAATACAGGTTCGACGGTAACGAGTTCGAAAATGTTGTTTGTACGATTTAATATCTTTAAAAAAATAATAATGATGATAATGATAATTTTTTTTCTCCCTTTCTTATCGTTTATCAATTTTCGTTTACCGTTTGAAATTTAAATGCTATGAGTGGTCTTACTAAATCGAACCAATTCGTTATTTTTTTAGATACCAAATCTGGTAAAATGACCATCAATGAATTTCCGATACTTCTTACGATCATGTCTGATCTGAAATCGAAAGTAATAATAATAATAATGAAAATGGTGGGCGTAGTTGATAAAAAAAAAAAAAACATCAAAAGATGTTTTCAATGATGTAAAAAATGAGGGGCAAAGGCGGGGCAAAAAGTTAGAAAATTTTATTCCTCGTACTTAAATTTTACGAGTTTGATTTTTATTTTTTTTTTTGGGGTGGTGTTGGTAGTGCCGTTTAAACCCCCTCCTCCACCCCCGCCCCCCGATCGTTTTTCTGTTTCATTCTCACCCGAAAACGATGCAAAATGGAAATATTTCAAATAAAACTGATGCGCTTATCGGAAGGTGTTTTTCTTCTCTCGTCATCGTCAGTGATGCCAACGTGAAAGCTCTATTATCGAAAGTCAATTGGAATGTCACGTGAACCGTGTCGAAAAGTATTTCTTCTCTCACCAATTCTATTCTCATTTCTTTGTGATAAAAATGTCTCGCTACCTGAAAGGAAAAATTAACTAACGATGACGAAATGATGATATTACCAATGACGACCGTTACGGACAGGTGGGAAGGCGGGGAGGAGGAGTTGGGAGTGGGAGAAAAGAGGAAATATCACGTATTATTACGTAATTTTTTACTTCTCTTATTTGTCCCATTGTGTAATAAACGAATCCTCTCCTTTTGCTCCTGTAGTGAAGAGTCAAACCTTGTCTCGTTTCGTTTTCGCATATGAACGACGGTGCTCTCATTCTCGGATATGAAAATTTCAAATATTCGTGTAAGTTGTCTAAACCGTTTAGAAAATCTCTCATGTGTCGTCCGAGTACGGAAAGTACGCGATCGTAGCCATATTGTCCGACGAAACCGACGAAATGTACTCCCATTTGATCGAAAAATTCACGTTCGGACACGTTGAGTACCTTCAAAAAAAAGGTCACATACACACACACTCGCGATACGATATAAATTTTATCGGTCGTAAAAAAAAAAAGCGTAAATAATAATAATAATAATAATAATAATAATAATAATAATAATAATAAAAGTAATAATAACAACCTGTATGGCTTTTTTTGCGAGTCTCGGTATGAGTGTTTCCGGATAAACTTGATGAACGCTAAAACTCGGTTGTTCGACAGATGCCAACCTTCGTATTTCTTCCCATCTTTCTTCTCCATAAACTTGCTTTATGTATTCTGCTAAATTTTCCAGTAGTAATCCATACATTTTTTTTTTAAATTATTTCATTTCAAAAAAACAAAAAAAACAAAATCACGACATTGTTTTTTTAATCTGAAAAAAAAAAAAAAAAAACGCGGAGGAAAACAAAACAAAAAGAAAAAGTTGTGCGAATATTTTCTATACGAAACGTAAATTTTAATTATTATTATTATTATTATTATTATTATTATTATTATTATTACTTTTTATTGTTAGAAACGACGTGGAAAACTTTGTCGTACGCGTCGCGCGTCGTTATACTTACGTCGTCGTCGTTGTCGTCGTCAGTTAACTTTTTGCCAACTCAATTAAAAATCACGTAATTATTATCATTATCATTATTATTATTATTATTATTATTAACAAAACATGTGCGAATTTCATTCGTGCGAAATGACGCTCGTGGAAAAAGGAAGGGGATCGACGAGTGCGTTTTCACTGTTAAAAATTTTTTTTTTTTTTTTTGGTTTATTCATTTATTTATTAATAAAAAAAAAAGAAAAATCTGGAAAATGAATAAAAAAAATTTTTGGAAAATGCCCAGGGAGGGAGGGAATGGGGAGAGGTGGAGGGGGTAAAGGAGCACACATGGAATGTTGTGATGCGTTTGGTATCGATTGCCAGATTTCAGCCTGGAATTTATTTATTTATATATATGAAATAAAATAAACTTCAATTTATGATAATGAAAATAAATGATTATTATTATCATTATTATTATTATCATTATTCTGGAGAAGGGAGAAAAAAAACGAAAAAAAACGAAAATTTCGGTTTTCGAATAAATTTTCCTTTCTTATTCTTATACGTCGTGTTGTTTTTGTGCTGTGTGGACAATATAATTTTGGAGTCGGATTTGGAAATTCCCTTCCTCCCTCTCTCCTCCCTCAATCCTTTTTCCTCCACTCCCTTCTCCTCCTCTCCTTTCAAGGCTTATTTCCTTCCTCCCGTTTTTTCCTACATAAATATTTTTTTTCCTTCGTTTTTTTTTTTGTTTTTTTGTTTTTGAAAGAAGAAAAAAAGTCGGGGAGGTGGAAAGGAAAATCGGGCTGTGGCAGTGGCGGCGGTAAGGGGAGGGGGAGGAGAGGGGAGCGAGGGGCGGTAGTAGTTACGAAGTAAATTATTATTTAATTCAAAAAAAAAAAAACCGAAGAGAATGGGGGGGTATGGGTATAGGTACGTGAATCGGGTGATGGTTTTTTACGTGCATCCTAAATTTTAATAATAATTTAATTAATCGACTGGAGAAAAGTATCATTATTATTATTATTATTATTATTATTATTATTATCATTATTATTATTATTATTATTATTATTATCATTATTATTATTATTATCATTATCATTTCATGTATTTGGGTCCGAACGTTTTAAATTTGTTTTTTACGTAAAATTTAATTAAAGTGAAACGTTGAACAGGTAGCTGACGAGTACCAACCGTACAGTATATAACGTTCATAATGATAACTTTAAAACCGTTACAGTGATCTAATATCTGGACAATAAATCATCATCATCATCATCATCATTATTATTATTATTATTATTATTACTATTCAATTTAAAATTAAAAATTGGATCGTGATTTTTTTCTCCAGTTTTTTCATGCTGTTACATTTACACGGTTGTCATCGTCATCATCATCATCATCATCATTATTACCGTTATTATTGTTTTTTGGCCAATGATTACGTCAATAAGGTATTGTTGCGTTTGCCGCGTTATGTATTTTAATAATAATAATAATGATGATGATGATGATGATGATGATGATAAATTCGTGTTATTATTTCGGGTCGGAAAATGATTTTTTTTGAAATTTTTTTGATTTTGAATCGCCGTATAACAACATAAGTTTATTATTTTCGTTTTGTAAAAATTGTAAAATCAATCAATCAATCAATCAATCACTCCATGATGATGATGATAATTGAACGAATCGATTCGTAAAATGATGATGATGATATTCCATTAAATTTGTCGTCGTCGTCCTCGTCGTCGTCGTTAAAAGACGAGTGATAATAAACACCCGATAATAAAAGGATTCTCTTATCAATTCTCTTATCAAGACCCCTTCGTCAGCCCCCAATGAGGGATGGGGAGGGAGGGAAGGAGGTGGAGGGGGTTGGAAAAAAAAAATTTTTGTCTTCTTCTTCTTCTTCTTCGTTTTCTTTTATTAAAATAAAAAGAGTTTGAAGGAAACGTTACAGCTGTTATAAAAAAAGAAAAATTTAATTCTCCCCGTCTGACACACGAAAGATAATTTTTTTTAAATGACAAGCAAGTTTTAACGGATAATTTTGGACTTAATATTTTCGAAAAAATAAAAGAGAGAGAGAGAGACAGATAGATAGAGAGAGAGAAAAAGAGAGAGAGAGAAAGAGAGGAAAATAAGTTTTTTTTTTATTAATACAAAGTCTTGAATTATAAAAAAAAATTTTCGTGCGTTAAACCATCGGAAAAACTTTTAATTTAATTTAATTTATTTATTATTTATTTATTTATTTGTTAATAATAATGATGATGATGATGATGATGATGATGATGATGATAAATTACATAAATCTGTGTTAATGATGATAAAAATTTCTAAACATTTTCCCAAACGCATTATAAATCATTAAAAAATGACTGATATATGGGAAAAGAAAAGGAAAAAAATGAGAAAACGTGGAAAAAAATGAAATTCAATTGAAAAAAAAAAAAAATATAACGATGATAATGATAATGATAAAAAAAAGTACACGTGGTGCATCGAGAAGAAGATTTTGTTTTAAGGAAGGGGGAGAGGGGGAAAAAAAAAATTTATCCCAAAGGATAAAAAAAGATCTTTTTTCTTTTTCATCCCGAACGAATTTTATTTTTCAAACGATTTCATTACATTATGATGACTTGTCGTGATGATAATTAATTAAAGAGTAAGAGAGAGAGAGAGAGAGGAAATAAAATTATTAACCGGAAATAGAAAAGAGTGAGAGAGAGAGAGAAAAACAAACCCGGTAACAAATATTACGTAAAATTTTAAAAACGTGAAAGCGAATTAATTTACTTTCGCAAATAAAAAAATCTGGATAAAAAAAAAAAAATTATTTATTTTATTATTATTATTATTATTATTAATAATTTTCTTTTTTTCGGTTAATAATATTTGATTTGATAAAAATTAATTAATTAATTAATAACGATTTATTGATTGTTAATAATAGTTTAATTAATTAATAATATCTTTTGGCACGAGTGATATGTACGTCCGACATTTCACTTTATTTTTTTATTGTTAATTACGTCAATTAAATTTTGTCGGTCTGTCGGGGAAAAAGTTAAAAGCAACAGCAGCTAAAAAAAAAGGATAGCTTTTCCTACATGAGGAAGAAGAAAAGAGAGAGAGAGAGAGAGAGAAAGGGTTGAAAAAAATATGAAACGAAATCCGACGACGGTAACGACGACGACAAAAGTTTAACGGATACTAAAATTTTTAAAAATTTAAATTTTTACATATATGTACATAGAAAATAAATAAATAAATAATAATAATAATAATAATAATAATTAATAATTAATAATAATCTTACCGGTATTTAATTAATTAAAATTTTTTAAAATTAATAATAAATTTAATTTATAATTATTTTGATGACGTCAACGTTTACGTAACAACGAAATATCGCGAAAAATTATCATCTTATTAAAACAAACAAACAAAAAAGAAAAAATGAAAAAAAAAGGTGAAAACAAACGGCAACAACAACGACAGCCTGTTGGAAATATATATTTTATAACAACAGAAACAACAACAAGAATGGGGAAAATTTACTGTTTAGTAGTAAAGTTTCAACTGCTGTGGAAAAAAAAAAGAAAAAAACTTTTCAACCCGCCAATTTTTCCTTATGGATAAAAATTTCGCAGTAAATGCGCAGAATCATTTTTTTTCTCTTCTTCTTCTTCATCTTCATCTTCATCTTCTTCTTCTTCCTCTTCTTTCTCTTCTTCTTGTTGCAGATTTTCATTTTCATTTTTTTTTTCGTATATATTAATTGAAATAAAAAAAAAAGTTTTCTTCTTCTCCTTCTTCTTCTTCCGATTATATGTCATTCACGTTTTCTTTTTTAATTTTCGCTACATAATTTTTCATTAGTTAGAGAAAATAAAAAAAAAAAAATTATAAAGGATGTGACGTCATTAAAAAAATTAGAAGAAGAAGAAGAAAAGGCGGTAAAAAGTTTTTTTTTTGCCAAGAATTTAATGAAAAAAATAAATAAATAAAATGGGTCGACGGATGGAAATGGCTGCGGCGGAAATGGTTACCGCGTTTATTAAAAACAAAAAAACAAAACGAAAAGGAAATGAAAAAAATTTTTTTAATGGCGAACGTTCTAATACGTTCGCCGAACGGTGACAACCATCGATGATGATGATGATGAACGTCGGATATGAGAAAAATATAAAATCGTACGTAAAACGATGTTTTTTTGTCAAATCGGTCACGTTAGAAAAAAGGAAAACATCGGGACATGACGAAGAAAAATGAAGGGAAAAGATAAGTAAGGTAATTCTCCAGAAGTTCCTGGAGAATTCAAACAAGTGATTTCGAAAAGGATTTCGACTGGAATTGTTTCTAATAGAAAAAAGAACCCTCGAGAAAGAAGATTCTACCCACGTTTTAGAAAAGGAGGAATGTTTTTAAAGAGATTTCCCCCCGCCCCCGCCGCCGCCCCGCCTCTTCCAAGATAAAAAAATCATCGTTCGCGAACGGGAAAATAATAATAATAATAATAAACGGGATGATGATTGATTTATATTAATAAATAAATAAATTATGGATGACATTAATTAATTAAAAAATTTTCTTTTTATTTTTGTTTACGTTTGATGACGTTTAAAATAAATAAATAGAAAAATTATATTTTTTTAATTAAGGATGTCGTGGCAGTAGATGATAGGTTTTCTTTTCACGCATCCGTTAATGTTTTATCATCATTATTATTATTATTAATATTATTTAAATGGCGATCGTATCAAATTCCAGTTTGCCAAAACGGTGTCGAAAAAAAAAAAAAAAAAAATTTCACTTCTATTCAGTCGTTTGCTACGTGCAAAATAAGTTTCTCTCTCTCTCACTCTCTCACACACACTCTCTCTCTCTCTCTCTTTTTTCTTAATGTTAGCAAATTTGGTGATGTGCGACGTGGTTCGTGGCAAAAAAAAGAAGAAGAAACGG
>NW_002986996.1:448724-453024 GCF_000006295.1 Pediculus humanus corporis
ACATCCTACAAAAAAAACACATAGAGAATGATTGATTGATTGATTGATTGATTGAGAATGAGAGAATGAATGATTGTACAAACCTCTCTGGCAGCGAGTAATATTGTTGTAAATTGTGATCTATCACCCCATTCGGCAAAAAATGTCAATGAAAAAGATTGTAGAAATACTTCCGGAATGTAATTTAATATTTTGCATCTATTGTTCGATCTTATTGTTTCTCCACTTTCCAAATCTGTTGATAGCATTTTATTTTTTTCTAACTGGAATATCAATGGTTATATAAAACAAATAAATTTTTTTTTTATTCATATTGATAACATTTATTAATTGTAGAAGGAAAAAAAAAAGATTTGTTTGTTTGTTTGTTTGTTTGTTTGTTTACTCACTTCATCTTCTCTTTTTCTAATATCCGATTGCACTTCATCATATTCTTCTTTACCTTCATTCGGTGACATGTAATATCCATCCCTTAACATTTTTAAACCGAATATTGCGAATAAAGCTGTCGAAACATAATATGTATAAGATCTTGGAATATATGTTGCAAACCATCCAAAACCAACTGAAACAAACAATCAATTTTAAATATAATAATAATAATAATAATAATGGATAAATAAAATGTTAATCGAATCAACTGATAATGACTAACCTGAAAGGATTGTCATTAATATTAAAGCTGTTATGGCTCCTCCGAAAACTGTGAGACGAGGATATCTCATAGCCATTATGGCAGCAATAAAAAAAGTTTTGTCACCCAATTCTGAGACAATAATTACGGAAAATGAAGCGACAAATGCTGGGAAAAAACCGACTTTTTTTGTCGACGAATCATTACCATCAATGGGAACCTGATAAACATAATGATAATATTTTGAAAATTGCAAAAAAAAAACAGGACACTTTTAACATAGGAAATATTTTACATACTATATTTTTACTTTCTTCCATTATCATATCTGGTTCTAATTCGGAAGGTTCTTTTTCAGCAGCAACCACTCCACAATAAACAAAATATACACATAATAATAATTGTGCAATATATTTTAAAAAAGCAACTGGTAATGATGACATCTTGAAAGGATTAAAATAATTTGAAAGACAAAAAAAAAACCCAAACGCTTTAAAATTTACGAGAGAGAGAAATTTGGGAAAAAAAATTTTTCATTTCAACCTGTGATTGTCAATCGATTTACAAAAGCTAATAATAATAATAATTGAAATTATGTTTACAATTAAATATGATATCCCATTATTAAGTTTAATCAATTAAAATTGGAAAAAAAAAAAAAGAAAGAAAAACTCACCAGGAAAAAAAAAAAAAAATTTAATAATTCCAATAATGAAAAATATTTATTTAATTGAAATTGATTGACTGTGACACTGTATACACAGACACACACACACACTCACAGATATATAATCAGATAATTAAAATAATAAGGATGATGATGTTGTAAAAAAAAAAAATCAATCAAAAAAAAAAAAAAAAAAGGAAAAAATTGTAAATAAATATTAGAAATAATGTCAGAAAAAAAGGAAAAATATTTTCATGGCATTTTATTATTTCTATTGTTGCTGTTGTTGATGTTGTTGTTGAAATTCACTTTGTAGTAAAACATAAATATTATGTAAAAATAAATTTAATAAAAAATTCAAATTAAAGTTTGATACTAACATAATCATCATTATTTAAAATTATTGATATAAGACAAACACACACACACACGAGAGAAAAAAAGGAAAAAGGGGGAGAAACTTTTTTTTATTATTATCCACGTAAAAATTCAACGGAAAAAAAATTAAAAAAAAAAAAAAGAAAGAAATAAATGATTCGCGTCGTTAATTACACACTATTTAAATAATCAATGATAAAAATTAAATGAATTTGTCCGAATCATTGGTCGGCGTTTTATTATAATTGTAATTTATATCGGTGTAATTTAATATATGCTACTAAACTACTTCGTCAAGAAGAAGTGCCACAAGACAAAATCGTCTGACAAAACCATAGACGTCAATTATTTAACTCTTATGAAATTTTAATGATAATAATAATGATAATGCCATAGAATCGTCATCATTTAATCGTCAAAAACGTTTTTTAATTTAGAAAAATGCATGACGGGGAAAAAAAAACAAATTTGATTTTATTTATACGATTAAAATGAATTAAATAAAAAAGGATTATAACACATGTAAAATATTAAATGTTGTAAAATTATTATTATTATTTTTGTTAAACTCTATGATAAAACTCGTCTGCTAACGACATTGGTAAACACTAATAATAATAATAATTAAAAAAATAAATTTTTCCTTTTCTTTTTTTATATAATATAAATTTGTTTTTTTTTTTTAAAACGTTAATAATTCAGTTAATAATAAAATGGCGTCAGCGATGGATAGCAATCAAGAACGTAGAAAACGCGTTAGTATTTATTTATTTTAACATATTAAGCAATAATATTAGTTTATGTACAAAATATGTTATTAATAAATCTTTTTATAAATTGTGTCGTAATATTTTTTTTGATTTGATAACGATCATTAATTGTCGCAACGATTTTGTATTTATTATCAATAAATTACGTAAAAATAAATAAATAAATAAATAATTTTTTGTAGTTTTTAATTTTTTTTTTTATTTATGTGTAGAAAAATTTTAATAATTTATTATTATGTTTTTTTTTTTGTTAATAGGTATTCGTGGGAAAATTACCACCGGATTTTCTCAGAGTGACTAATAATAGGCCTTTATCTGCACAAGAACAACAGGAAGCTGCAGATGCTCAAACTGCATTAGCATTGCAACAACAATTAGTCGAAACTCCATATTCGTATAATTTAAGTGGAAAATTAAGCATAACAGTTGCTCAAGCTAAATTAGTTAAAAATTACGGAATGACAAGAATGGATCCCTATGTCAGATTGAGAGTCGGTCATAGCGTCTACGAAACTCATACTGATCCGAGTGGTGGAAAAAATCCAAAATGGAATAGAATTGTTCAATGGTTATTACATATTTTTTTCAACATAATTCATTCTTAACAATGAGAGGTGGGGGAAAAAAAATGATAATTATTTTGGTTTCAGTTTACTTCCACATGGTGTTAATAGTATATACCTTGAAATATTCGATGAATGTTCTTTTAAAATGGATGAATTAATCGCTTGGACTCATATTCCAATACCTCAAAATGTCATGAACGGCGAAACACATGAGGATTGGTTTCCTTTAAGCGGTAAACAAGGTGAAGGAGTCGAAGGAATGATTAATTTAGTCATTAGTTTTGCAGTAAGTATTAAATTTGAAATTGATTGTATTGAATTAAAAATATCTTCGATTTCATTAACAAATTTTTTAAAATTAAATTATTTAGCCAGGTCATTACAGTATTTATTCGCCAGTATCTACATCGATATTAATGGATGTCGCAAATCCTAATTATAATATGAGACATGTTCCAGTCACTTATACATCAGCTCCGATATCTCAAGTTGTTGGAACTCCTCAGCAGCAGCAACCCCCACAATTTTCAGCAGAAGACTTAAAACAAGTAAAATTTATCAATTTTAAATCTTATAAATTCATTTAATAATAATTAAATTGCCATTAAAAAATTTAACGAGTGTTTTTCAACAGTGGAATAACAAATTTGATGATCGTAGGTAAGTCGACATTAAAAATGATTTTTTATTTTTATTTTTTCCCACAGATAGAAGACATGTTTTCAAATATTGAAAAAGATGTCATCAAATCGGTTTATGAAGCGAATAGAGGTAATAAAGATTTAACTGTAAATTCACTTCTTCAAATGTCTGACTAAAAACTAAGAATAATCATGAATTAATCTCATCGAGGCCTTGTATTTATTTATTTATATTTTTTTTTTTTTTTTACTTATCGTCTTTTCTTTGTTTAACATGCTTTGTTTTGACTTTTACTTTCGTAAAGGGAAAAGAGTGTTTCTTTGCAACTTTCCCCCCTCCCTCCCCTCATCCTCCATACATTGCATTATGATAATTGAGTGTGTATATATGTGTGTGTAATAATCGAAAAAAAATAATAATTTTGTTACGAGTAGAAAAAGAAAAAAAATTTTTTAAATAATAATCGAAAGACAAATTATTAATATTTTTAAAATTGTTAATTAATAACAATAACAATAATAATAATAATAATAATGAAAAAGTATTTTTATTGTCGGGAGGGCTTTAAAAAAAAAACTTTAAAATAAATAAAATAAAATTTTTTTTTTTTTTAAAAGAGAAGAAAAAGCAAAAAAAAAAAAAA
>NW_002986996.1:453851-460245 GCF_000006295.1 Pediculus humanus corporis
ATTATTATTATTATTATTATTATTATTATTATTAATATTATATAAATGTTGTAATCGTTGAATTGCGATCAGGTGAATCTCACATAAATGATAATTGATAATAAATAAATAAATAATATATTAAATTAATTTTATTATTATTATTATTATTTTAAAACGTTTTTGGCGTTTACGACGATAATTAACGGATGTGACTATTATTATCATCATCATCATCGTTAATGAATTAATTATATAATTCGTTAATTTTTTTTTTTTATAATTTCGTCGATGACGATACAAATCGTTTTATTTATATTTAATGTATCATTATTATTATTATTATCATTAGGAACTTTATTGTATTAGAATTTCAAGGTCATTATTATCATTATTTATAATCAGTCGGAAAAATGGAGGAAAAACACAGACAAACACACACACGCACGCAAAAAAGTAATTTGCAAAAATTTTGAATCGAATTTGCCGCCATTTGCAAAAAAGCAGTAGACGAAAGGACGAACTCTAGCAGAAGATTTTTTTTTTTTCCCCAACCACGAAAACCGCCATGATGGATCGTTTATGACGATAAATTTTAATAAAAATAAATAAAAAAAAGAAAAAAAAATTATTTTTATATAAATTTTAAAAGTTTAAAAAAATTTGATTTTTGTTTTTTGTGTTCTCTATCTCTCTCTTTCACATTGTTCGACAATAATAATAATAGTGATAATAATAATAAGTAAAAATGTTTTAAAAAAGGTGGATCGATTTGTTTATTTATCAATCATGTAAGTTTTTTCTCATCATTATTATTATTTATGTTTATTATTTTAAATTTTAAAAATATTATTGCTGTCGTTAATGTATGTGATCAATCATCATCATCATCATCATCATCATCATTATTGTTTTTGATTTTATTTAAATGTAAAAAAAATTCGTTAAGGTTTTAATTTTGCTATAAAAAAAAATTTGCAATTAAGCCTAAATAAGGAAGTCAATGAACTTGAAAAGGCAACATGTATTAAAAAAGGCCTACAGTTTGTTTTTTTATATAAAAATTTGATTATTGTTGTAAATAATTTCACAATTGATTTGTTTTCATTCGCGACTACTACTACCACCACCACTACTACTACCACCACCACTACTACTACCACCAGTAAAAAAAAACGCGCGAAAATTGTTTTTTTTTTAAAAAAAATTATTATTATCAAAGTGTTTTGTTATCAAATACATATATAGAACCTTAACGAAACTAAAATTTTTAAGGTATTTATTATTATTATTATTATTATTATTATTATTATTATTATTATTATTATTATTATTATTATTATTATTAATTTAATTAATTGTTTCGTTTGTTTGTTTATCATTGTAAATAACAATCGTATAAAAGAAAATTTTTTCTTTTATTTTCCTCAGATATAAATTCAACGACCTATAATTATTATTATTATTATTATTTAAAATTTTTAATCGTTATCAGTATTATCATTCTAATCATCATCATTATTGTCTTATTAATAATAATAATGATAATAATGTGTATTGTTGTAATTTATTCGTTATGCTCTGCGTTATCATTTTAATAAGTAGATTAACAGCGAATTTGAATTTGTATTGATGTTACGCGCGTACGATTCGCATATTTGTTTAATGATAAGAGCATTTAAATGATTAATAATAATAGTAATAATAATAATGATGATGATGATGATGATAATAATAGAAATAATTCGTTCGTTGAGAGTTAGAAGAAATTATTAATGTAAAAAAAATTTTTTTTTTTTTGTTTTTTGGGGGTATTTTTACGCGCGTTTTTTTTTTCAACGCGGTGTGTGTGTGTGTGTGTGTGTGTGTGTCGTTTAATTTGTAAAATTATTACGGTAATATATAAGTAAGGAAAAAAAAAAAACTTACATATTTTAAATATTTTACGCCGCGTTCCCGACAAACAACAACAACAACAAGTCGTCCATTCGACTTGATAAACTTTCCAGTTTGATTTTATTATTGAAAAAAATGAAAAAAAAAAAAATTGTTGTACATACGATGCCGCCGACACCACCGCCACTACCACCACCACCACTGTTTACACCAGTAATAAATATTAAACGATTATTAATTTTTTATTAAAGTAAATAAATAAATAAATAAATGTATATATACCGAGTCGTAAAAAAATTAATTAATTAATTAATTTATGTGTTTGTCGAACGAGGTATTTTTTCACGACTGATTTCATTTCTTTTAAATTATCATTATCATCATCATTATCATTATTATTATTGTAGTTGTGGGTATCGAACTATAGAAGAGTTTCAAGTTTTTTTTTTTTTTAATGTCATTTGGTTGGTTGTTCGAACGGTGGTAGGGATGAAAAAGGAAAAAAAAAATAAAAAAAATTTTTTTCAAGGTTTTAATTATTATTATTATTATTATTATTATTATTATTATTATTATTATTATTATTATTTTTAACGAATTTACGAAAATTTGTTTACGTGATAAGATTATTATTGCAATTTTGATAAGGATAAAATCAAAGATGTGTCGACGACGTTAAGGAAAAAAAATTAAAATTTTTTGGATATCTTACCGCTTTTTTCCAATTATTATTATTATTATTATTATTATTAATATTCGTCCGTTTGTCGTGATTTTCTTCCCCTTGAATAAAATTTTAATATTTTATTTTCATAACGCGAAAAAAATTAAAATTATTATTGATGATGATGATGATGATGATGATGATGACTCGATATAATCGTTTGTAAAAATAAATCAATAATCGGTAGCCATTTTGTTTTTTAAGGTAATTAATTAAACCTTAATTAATCATTTTTCGTTTTAAAAAATAATAAAATCAATTTAATAGTCGGGAAAATTTTTACGTGCGTTTTACGCGCGCACACTCGCACGCACGCGTAATTTTCTTTTCTTTTTTTTCGGTTTCCGGTTTTCATTTAATTATCGATTATTTTATCGATCGGGAGGAAATTAAAATTTTATGAAGGAAAATAATGCGCCATTTTTTTTTTCCTTCTTTCCCTTTCCCTCCCCCCCAATTACCCCCTTACCCCCAGTTTGTGTTTGAAAAATGACGAAATTTTTTGGACATGGTAAATAATTAATTTATGGTGCGTGGGTGCGCGTACAAAGTCCGAATCGGTACGTACGCATTGCGTTATGACATCATCTCGTTTCTTCAACTCCTTGATTACGTCACATGGAATTGATATCAATCGGGTGATAAGCTTCCATCGAGTTCTCTCTCTCTCTCATGAAGTTGGCAAAAAAATTATTTTAAAAAATTGGAAGAAAAAGACGAAGACGAAGAAGGAGGTCAAAGTACGACCTTCGATAGATCGCAACACTAATAATAATAATAATAGTTATTCGGTTAAGAGGACATTAAGAAAAATGTAGAGAAGGAGGAAAAAAATTTGATTTGATGACGTCACGAAACAAATCGCATTTTATTAAAAATTCAAAGGAAGTGTGATCGATCTTTTCATTTCCGGTTTTAATCGAGTCAACGAAAAAAAAAAAAAAAAAATTTTTGTTGGTTTCGTTTTTATAAATCATCAAATCTTACGTACGTTTCGCGTAGTTGAAATAATAATAATAATAATAATGATAATGATAATATTGATAATTTTTTATTCGATTTTTACGATCGTTAATTTGCGTTTCGAAATTTTTATGAAATTTTTTAAAATATCACTAAAAAAAAGCAGAAGAAAAAGAGGTTTCGTAAAAGGAGACGAAAAAAAAATTTTTTATGAAACATTTTTTCATAAAAAAAAAGTAAATAAATAAGTTATGCAAGTTCGTGTTCGTGTTTGTGTTTGTGTTTGTATATAATGGATTCATAAATTTGCGTTTGCCGTTTTGGCAATATTTTCATAAAAAATTGACAAACCTGACAAAATATGAAAAATGTTGTTGTCATGTTATGAATAAATAAATAAATAAGAAAAAATTAAAAATTATTTCGGGAGGAGGGAGGGAGGGAGGGCAAATCCTGCGTTTAGAATACCGGAAATTAATTTTTCTCTTTCGCGAAATTTGATTTTTGTTTGTAACGTTTAAACGACACCGATTGGAAAATAAAAAACGCCGGAAGTTATGAAAATAAATAGGAAAAATTATTTGACCTGCCCGAAAGGGAAACAATTTGACTACCGAATTCGGGTGGGGGGCGGGGGGTGTGCGTGCGTTGTGGGAGACGTAAATTTTATTTGTAAACATCACCTCGCGGGGTTGTTTGTTTCAATTAAGAACGTCCTTCGATTTTCTATATTTATAAATTTTCTTTCTCCCTCTCCCTCCCTCTTTTCCCCCTTCCCCTGTCCCCATCGCATTAATCGTAGTAATTTTTATTATTATTTTTTCAGGAGGAGAAGGAGGCCTTCGATCATTTTTATAAATAATAATTAAGAAAAAAAAAACAAAGAAAAAAAATGGATGATTGAAAAAAAAAAAAAAAAATTTTCGCGGATTCGAATCCCTTCAAAACTTCAGGTATAATAATTATTATTATTATTAATTTTTCAATGGTTTTTTTTTTCATTAGTCACGTGACTTGACACAATCTTTTACACGTCGTTGTAAAATTTATTTATTTAAACTCTCGAAATGGCCTTTGACGAATAATATGTTGTTGCGCATCGAAAAATTTCGAAATTTCTTCCTTCCTTCTTTCCTTCCCGTTTTTGATTCCCGTTTTGCTTCCGGTTTTATATCCCGCTTTGCATTTTCCGCCGCGTGAAATACTCGCTTAAACGGTGGTAAAATTATATTTTTTATTTCCGGTAAAAACTTTGTGAAAATCAAACGAACGAAAAAATTTTTTTTCGCACGAGAAAAAAAAAAAAAAGCGAATCGCTCTGAATTGTTTTCCAGTCAAATTATCTAGTACGCACGAAGGGAGTCACAACAACAAACAACAAACAACAACAACAACTTTAACAATAGCAAAAAAAAAAAAAAAGGAAAGAAGTTACGAAATAGGAAAGTCAAGGTTACTCCGATTGTCAGGGACGACGAGATTTTTTTTTTAAATTGTTTTTCATTTTTTGATTTGATTTTTTCGCAAAACGATTTGTTTGTTTTTTTAATTGTTTGTGTTTGTTTTTGTTTTAAAAAAAAAAAAAAAATTTTTGATTTACGACTTCGAATCGCAAGAAAAGTAAGTCTGATAGTTTTCATGTACAAAACGATATTAACGATTGGAAAAAATCATTATTATTATTATTATTGATTTATTACGAAACTAGAGGAAAAATAATTTTTTAAATAAACGTCTTCTGCTAGAAAAGAGACAAAAATAATAATAATAATTACGCGGAGTGACGAATGAAAAATAGGGAAAAAAAAATAATAATAAAATTTAAAAATTAAAGATTTTGGATTCGTTCCCAATATAAAAATAAATAAATTTCATAGAGTAAATAAACACGGATTTTTAAAAATATAAATATCGATTTTTGCAATTTTAAATGAGGTCAATTCATTAAAAAAAAAAATCGTAAAAGAAAAATCAAAGAACGATGGCCGATGGGCGACGGACGACGTGGAACTAGATAAATTTAAACGGGGTTTTAAATTTTGTATTTCAGGCATGAATCATTGTAGAAAAATCAAAGTGAAAATATACAAAGATGGAACAGATTCGGGTATAGATAACACGTCAGACACGAGCGACAGCAACGATGACAATCCTTTGGGAAAACGTTATAGAAAAGTACAAATCGCGGACGAAAAAGAGTCGTCGTCGACGACGTCGACGACGCAGCAGCAGCATCAGCAGGAGCATAAAAGAAAAAAGAAAAATTGCGACATAATGGAGTATTTAAAATTCAACGAAAATCTTTACGATTGCGATAACAAAACCGGAAAACAATTTTTCAATTCTTTGATTTTAGGTCAATACGAAACGGTGGATTTTACGATAAATTCAAACACGGCGGGTAAACCATCATGGCTGAACGTGGAAAAATTTCGAAGGGGTCAAAAATTTGCAAGAGATCATTTTTTTTGCATAAATTTTGCGGAAATGCTGTCGCTGTTTATATTGTTCGCGCAAAAATCCGCACTCGACGCGTTGATTTACACGGGAAATTCGGATTCTCCTTACACGGCTTTCGTTAGGTACCTGAGCACGGTCGTCAAATTATTATCGTGGTACCAGGACGACGACGTTTGGAACGACGAGGTCGAAAGTTTCGGAAAGAATAATTTAACGATAGTACGTGGAATGCATAAAAACGTGTACACGTCAATGACGAACAGTTCGAACGATGAATTAATGACTAAAACGACATTGGGTGATCCGTCGCGCGTCGCTCTATGGTGTCCGTTACAAAGTTTACTCTTGCAAGATTTTCGTGAATCCATTCAA
>NW_002986996.1:461006-519319 GCF_000006295.1 Pediculus humanus corporis
AATGTCCCATAAGGGGTCTAATAATCAATAATAATAACAACAATAATAATAATAATAGTAATAATAATAATAATAATTAATTAATAAAAAAAATTTATTTATTTTAATTGTTTGGCTGTAATATTGTGATATGATTAGTAAATCCAAACCAATAAATTTATTTTGCCAAAGATGTTTGTTGTTGTTGTTGTTGTTGTCGGTACTTTTCCCGCGATGTGATATACCTTCGGTGCCTAATATATAAAAAATATTTAAAAGGTTTTTGTCCGGTAGCAAACGCATTTCGCTATAAAATGACTACGGATAAATTTTCGCCATTAAAATAAGTTTACGTTATAATAATTTATAGTAATAATTAAAGTCGCGTCCTTGTTTTGGATTACATAAACAATAATTTATGTTTAAAATAATTGTAATTAAATGAAAGAAGAGGAAGAAGGAGGAGGGAAAGGGGAAGAAGAGAAGGAGGAAGAGGAGGAAGAGGAAAACAACAAAACGGTTAGCAAAAAGTTAGTTTTTTTTTTTTTTTATGAGAAAATAATTATGTTTTGATAAATTAAAAGGGATGAAATGGGATGGATTTTAAGCGAAGGGTAGTAAATAGGGGGAGGGACATAGCGAGGGGGGGTGAGAGGGTGTAAACAGCAACAAAAAGGTTAATTTCTAAGTTGAGTTCTTTCCCTCCCCCTCCCCTTATTTTTTTTTTTACTTCTTGGCAAAAGTTTTGGGGAAAATTTATCAGAAAATGATTTTCTGATTACGGTTTAATATAAAAGATTTCAAAACTTTTTTTTTTCTCTTCTTCATCATCATCTTCATCTTCATCATCTTCGTATTTTTTGTGGGGTGGGGGTGGGGTGAGGGGAGTGGTCCGTAGTTGTCTGCAATATTTTAACTTTTAAATAAATAACTCGTACAAAATCACGCGAAAAAATGAAAAATTTTAATAGAAATGATGATCGCGGTGATGATGATGATGATGAGAGTGTTGACGAACATAAACGCGGTTGTGTTTTTATGTTGTTGTCGTCGTATAACAACAACAACAATCAATTAACGTAAAAGTTATTTTTTATGTAATATCGCTTATTTTTCATTTCGATAAAAATTAATCGTTAACGATTATCAATGTTCTAAATTAATAACAGGTCTTACACGTTTTTAATTTAATAATGATAATAATGATGATGATGATGATGATGATGATGATGATAATATTTATCACGTGTTATGCTCTCCCCACGTGTTTTTTTTTTTTACATGGTTATACCCGTCGCGCTTTGGTTTTTGCTGACGCTATCGTTCAAAAAAATTTTTTTTTTTAATAATTAATAATTAAATAATTAATAAATAAATAAATAAATAATTTTTTTAGTAAGTGCGCGTACAAACACGAACACAAACACAAACGCAAACACGTGGCATTATAGTAACCCGTTTAAAAAAAAAAAAAATTCATTCAAATTATTATCATTATTCGATTTGAATGTTATCAAAAAACAAAATTTAAAAAAAAAATAAATTATTATTTTTTTTTCTTATTAATAATAATAATGATAATAATAAATCGGCAATAAATTTATTATTATTATATTCACAACGGGAGTTTTTTTTTTTTTTTTTTAAATTTCTTTAATTTTTTAAATATTTTTACAATATACAAAAATACGATTTCACCACATTGATGATAATAATAATAATAATATATCTAACATTTATACTATTAAAACGATGATGATAACAATAATAATAATTAATAATGATATCGTGATTTTTTTGTACAAATGAAATAAATAAAAAAAAATAATAATTCGCGTGAATTCGAACTTTAAAATCTTCAAAAAAGAATTATAGCAGAAATTTATAGCTAGCTGTAGCTATAAAATGATTAAAATTTCAGATCGTATTTACATAAAAGTTACAACTATAAAATAATAATAATAATAATAATGATAATTATTTGATTTCGCTTTTGTAATAATCGTCTATGCAAACACCCCAGGGATGATCGACGTGTCCATATTGTATGCTCGTTAAAATCTTATAGTAAAATTCGAATTCTTTATCTTTTTGTTCGAGTGTTGGTATCTCTAAAAGTGTGTCTTTGTATAAAATGGATGTTATTGGTAAAACAGCACAAGCCGTACCCACTCCGAACATTTCCAAACACTGAAAATTTATTATTATTATTATTATTGAGTTTGAGTTTTGTTAAAAGAAAGGGTAAAAGTTTTGTATCAACTCACTCGACCCTTTTCCAAATGGTAAATTAATTCTTTCATGTTAATGTTTCTTTCAGAAATTAAAGTTCTTTTGTGTTCCCTTGCCAAATCTAAAACGGAACTTCTTATTATTCCGGGTAATATGAGACCAGAGAGTGGAGGAGTGACCAATTCTTTTTCTCCATTTTCATTTTTTAAAACAATAAATATGTTCATAGTTCCAGCTTCCGTGATTTGATCATCTTCACCGAACAACCACAAAACGGATTGAAGTCCTTGATCGACGGCTTGACGCTGGATAATTGAAAAAAAAAATTTTTTAAATTTAAAAAAATTTTTTTTTTTTAAATAGGAGGGGGGAAAAAAAATGGCGTACGAACTTGAATTTTTACGGCTGGAGCATAATTGCAACCCATTTTTCTATCTCCGCAACCTCCAGGCCATGCTCTCGTATATCTAGGATCTGCTAAAAGTGACGTGGATTTAAATCCTCCAGAAAAATAACTGTCGACTGGAGAACATATTGCAAATAATAATGCCGATTCGGATGTTATAACTCCCAAAGCAGGCTGAAAAAAAAAAAAAAATTAATTTTAAATTATTTTCCATCTCTCTCTCGAATAAAATTTTCACAAAAATTCTAATAATACCAACAAAACAAAACGAAAAAAAAACAAACAACAAACAAATCGAAATATAGAATCGATTTGGAAACCGTGACAGGAGGTAAAACCATCGTCGATATCATTTCGTTTGGAAATTATTATTATTATTATTATTTGTTGACTCCATATTGACCTTTTGATTCTGGCGTTTGTTTTTCAGTAAAAAAAAAAAAAAAAAAAAAATTTAAAGATATCGTGACGGAAAAAAAAAAAAATTTTTTTTATTTTTAAACTCATTCAGACATTTTCTTTTAGTTTTTCGGTTATGCAAGGAAAAAAAAAAAAAAACAAACGCAAACAAAAATTGTCGTGACATTTGTTTGTTGTTGTCTGTTCCTTACTTAAAGGGGGGAAGGACAATTAAAAAATAAAATCATTTAGAATGTCAGTGTCAATGCCGAATAAGAATAAAAATGAAAGGGAGAGAGGGGAGCTCATAAATTTAATTGAAATTGTTACGTAAATGTTTATGTTTAAAACAAAACAACAATTTCACCGGAAAACACAAAAAAAAAAACATTCAAGGATTTTGTTTTTTTTTTTTTTAAAAAAAATTGTGTCGCGCTTTCGTAAAAAAACAAACAAACAAACAGTCGATTGACGTAAATTTTTAACACTTGTTTACATTTTTTCCTCCTTCTCCTGTTGTTTGTTGTTGTTGTTGTTGTTTTTTCCACCTTGAACTTATTTCCGAATACTTACGTCTGTTCCTATCAACGTTGGCCTTATATACAAACTCGATGTTTCGGAATGTGGAACCCATTCTTGATCGATTTGTATTAATCGGCAAAGAACTTTAATCATTTCTTCGGAATCGAATGTTGGCAGACCTGACCTTTCGGCCGAACGATTCATTCTTATCATGTTTAAATCCGGTCTGAAAAGTCTTATTTTGTCATCTACTCCTCTATACGCTTTCATTCCTTCGAATAACTGAAAAATTTATTATTTATAATAATAATAATATTAATAATAATAATGACAATAATGATGATGATAATAATGATAATAATATTAAAAAATCGAACGAATCGTAAAAAAAAAAAAATTTTTTTTTTGTCGTTAATTTCATGAAAGAACGTGAGATAAATTTTATAGGAAAAAGGAAAAAAAATTATTTCATGCTGTTTGTTATTGTTTGATGTTTGTTGTTTGTTGTTGTTGTTGTTGTTGCTGACGTACCAATAAAAGATTTCACACACGTATGTTTACATAAAAAGTTAACCTTTTTCAAATCAGTCAGTCAGTCAGTTTGTCTGTGTTTGCGTAAATGTAATTTTCATTGAGTAAGAAAAATATTGTTTATCTACTACCACGTACGTAACAAAACGGGTTTAAGAAAACAGAAGACAAAAAAAATGATGATGATGATAATGATAATGATGATAATGTGTGTGTGATAATTGATTTTGACACATGTCACCCAAACTCCCACTTTTAATTGAATTTTTTTGCTGTTGTTGTTGTTTTTGTCGTTTTTGTCGTCATGAACTTAACCTTTTCACATAATTCTGTCAGTTTTTTTTTTTCTTTAACATTATCATTATTATTATTATTATTATTATTATTGGGGTAATAAATTTTTGGCAAAGTGCAAAAGGAAAAAAAAAACGTTGACATAAATTTTGATATCTTATTTTTTTTTTTTTTTTTTAGACTTTAAACATTTTTTACCGGAAACGTTTAAGGAGGGGAAAGGGGAGGGGAGAGGGAGGGGGAAGAGAGGGAAATGATTTTTTTGAATGACAAACCTCGACTGCGTAATGAAGAACTTTTGATGCCGGATGTAGGCTTATGTTACCCAAAGGTACAATTTTAGGTTTTTGCCAACCGTTTACTTTATCCTTATATTGAACCGTGAACATATGATCGGTAAAATGTTTGCCAAATTCCAATTGATCAACGTTCGGTTTCGGTTGTAATTGATCGGGTCCGCCCAATTGTACTTCAAGATCTGAAAACTAAATTAAAAATTTTTTTAAAAATTAATTTTAACGGTTTTTTGTTTGTTTGTTTGTTTTAACAACAATCGCACAATCAAAAAAAATACCTTGAATGTTTTAAGGGATGACAAACGAAGCAAATTTGAAGCTTTTGCATCTTTAAGCTTTAATACTCTGGAAAAAAAATTTAAAAATTACTTCATTTATCGTTTGTTTGTTTTGTTTGTTTGTTTGTTCGTTTGTTTCCACCCATCGACACTTTTCCGTATTATTAAAACCGGAAACGTATCAACGAATTTTTAAATAATTTTTTTTTTATTTAAAACGTTTTTTCCCCGAAAACAAAAAAAATTTTCTTTTCTTTTCTTTTTGTTTCCCCCCAACAATCATCGTCATCGTCATCGTCATCATTATTATTATTATTTCTGAAAAATGTTTGCGAATGACCCCCGAACTAAATCCGTTACGTTAAACTCATCCTTTTTAAAATAATAATAATAATAATAATATCTTGCAAATAATTTAATACAAAAAAATTTTTTTTTTTTTTTTTTTTTTTTTATCTTTGAACTTTTTGAACCTATCGATTTCGATAAATTTTGTTTATTATTATTATTATTATTATTATTATTATTATTATTATTATTATCTCCGACAGCAATATTTAATAAACAAAAAATTATTATTATTATTATTATTTAAAGTTTTGTTCTGTGACGTAAAACGTTTTTTACAGTTAATATTTTTCAAAAAAGATCAAATTCAATTCAATATAATGATTAATAATAATGATAATAATAATAATAATAATAATGATGATGATAATAATAATAATAACAATGATGATGATGATGATAGTTTTTATTTTTAATTTTTATTTATTTATATTCGCCATTTTGAATCAATAAATAAATAAATAAATAAAAAATTTTTAAAAAGCCGAACGAACGTTATAATATAAAAATTATCATCTTTTATTATTATTATTATTATTATTATTAATACATGCTGAATGATTAATAACACGTAAGCGTTCGGTTAATAATAATGATGATGATGATAATAATTATAATTATAATAATAATAATAATATTAATTAATAAAATTGAAAAAAAAAAATGAAAATTTATATATTATTTACTTACACGTAATAATTATTAACAAATTAATAATATGTTAATAATTATTATTAATACATAAATAAATAAAAAAAAATAATAATAATAATAATAATAATAATAATAATAATAATAATGTTAATAGGAATAATGATATGCTTACTGTCTTATAGCCATAAACTTTGTTTTTTTTTTAAAAAAATTAAATCCAAATCGATTTTTTTTTTTTAACTAATTAAATAAATAAATAAAATAAAATTATTATTAAATAAATAAATAAAAACTTTAGTAATAATAATAATAAATAACGACTGATATATATAGAAAAAAAAAAATTATAATTTAATTAAATAACTTCTTCTTTCGTTCAACAAACGTTTAATAATAATAATATTGTTGTTATAATGGAGAGTGATAATGTTTTTTTATCTATCTTTTTCTCTCTCTGTCTCTCTCTCTTTCTCTTGTCTACGAAGACGACATTCGTCATGATAAAAGATTGTTTTCTGATAGGGTTGTCAGCCCTGCTTTCGGAATCATCATCATCATCATGTTAGTTAGTACATTTATGTATTTTTTTTTAAAAATCCGTTCGTTCCTTTTTCGTTAATTTTTCTTACATTTTGATTCACCGCCAATGTTTTGCTGACTTATCATTATTATCGAATCGAACGAACGTCTTTCTATTATTATTATTATTACTATTATTATCAATAATTTAATTTTTATTATTTTTAAAAGTTTTCCGTTATGTTGTTTTTTTTTTTTGATAGTTTTTGTTTTAAAGCCGTTCGGATTGTTTAATTTTTAACGGGATTTGTTTTATCGGAAGACACCGTTCTCGTTCCCGTTTCCGTTTCCGTTCGGGTTCGCATCGGTTTTTTAACCACCCCTGATTTTCTTTTTTTTTTTTTTTTCCATTTCAATTACGTAACGGGTTTTTATTTATTGCATTCATGCACCAACAATGCAGAAAATGATGAACTTATGCAATTTTTTTTTATTGTTTTGTTAAAACATAAACCTTATCAAAACGCGCGTTAAACACACGCCCGCGTAAACCTTTGTTTTGTTTTTGTAAACATAATAATATAACGAGTGAATAAATCAATAAAAATTTGTGTCGTTATTGTGTGATCTCTAATCATAATTTCTAGAAAATTCGATATGGAAAAAAAAAACTGTGACGTCATCGCAGGTAAAAAAAAAAATTATTTGAAAAAAAAAAAATCACTCACCGTTTTATACGTTTAACATTGATTTCCGTATACGTTTGATTGTTATTATACCCGTAAAATTTTTCCATTTTTTTTTTATTATATTATTCACTTAGGAAAAAATTCGATTTTTGACCGGTCACGTATTTGCACGTGTATATATATATATATATATATATATATATATATATATATATATATATATATATGTGGATACACGTGCACGTTTTTTTTTTTTGGTAATTATTTCCAACGGCTAAATTTTATTGTGTGAATGTTTGTCCTAAATAAAAAAATTTTTCAAATTTTTCGAAAATACTAATTTTATTTTCCGGTCGCCGAGTATTTAAATAATAATAGTAATAATAAAATCAATAAAATCGATAGTCGAGATCGATAATTATAATTTCGTAAAAAAATTTTATTATTATTATTATAAATATTATTTTTTTTTAGGGGGGCCGCCGAAGGAAACGTGAGTAATCGTTTGAAATTGTTGCAACAATTGTGTTTATGAAATTTGTTTTGGAAAACTATTTTTTTCCCACCCCCCTTCCTTCTGGGAAATAATTTTGGAGAAATTAAAATCGATAATAATTATTAATATGAAAAATTTATCCAGTCGATTTCTCCAGTGGTAGAAAATTTTTTATAAATATACGAACGCATAAGACAAGAGGAGGAAGAAGAAGAAGGAAAATAAAAATTACGTTTATGTTTCAGGTACGAAAAATTTTGAAGATTCGAAAAATTCCAGAACCTTCCTCCAGTCTTCCAGGTTGAAAAAAAAAATTAAAATTTCAATTAAAAAACTGGAAAAAAAAAAGAAATTCCAGTGACTGACTTATTGTTTATTTCTATCTCTCACACCACAAATTCGAATAAATCGCGCGCGCGCGGGAGAAAATTTAAACGTGTCATTATCGTTAAGAGAAATATTACGTCACATTTACGTGGTTTCATCGCGAAGTTTATTTGTTGTTTATGTGTCGTAAGAATGTAAAACTGGCAACAACGCACAAGTTAAAATATTAAACATCAACAAAGAGCAAACAACAAGGCCAGTTTTTTTTTTTTTTTTTTAAATTGTTATTAATATTATTTCATTTTATTTTATTTTTTTTTTTTTTATATTAAAATTTTATGGATGTTTCGTTCGGCAAATTAATAAATAAATAAATAGTTAAATAAATAAATAAGTTTGAAGTTTTTTTTTTTGTTTTTTTTTTTTCGTGAAAAAAAAAAATTTTTTAATATTAATTTGTGCGTGTTTTATTTATTTTTTATTTTTTTTAAATATTTTTTTTTTATATTTTTATTTTTATTAATTATTATTATTATATAATAATTATTTCGTGCGTAACGTATTTGTTAAAATAATAATAATAATAGTAATAGTAAGAGAAAAAAAGAGTAATAATGATTTATAAATTTGTAACGAGATGTTTGGGAGACGTGAAAACGATGTCGAAACTCGCGAAAAATATAAAAAAAATGGCGTACAACGTAAAAAATGAAAGGTATTTCTCGGTGGAATCAAAAGAAAGATCCGTGAAGCTGTTGGTCATTGGTGGTGGTACCGGAGGCTGCAGCATTTCAGCAAAATTAACTTCGAAATTGGGTAAAAATAATGTGGTCATCGTCGAACCCTCGGACGTAAGTTTTTTTTCAACAACAACAACAACTACAACCAAAACAAAAATTTAAATCGAATCCAAAAATATATATTTGGCGTGTATGATAAATATGTCAAATCAAGTTCAAATAAATAAATAATCAGCTGATTCATTGCATTTCAAGGTCACGAATTTGTTTTCATATGCGTGTGCATCTTCATTTATTTAATCATCTTACTCCCCACCTGACACGCATCGTTTACTTGTTTGTTTGTTTGTTACTTCCTATGAAAATTACGCGCGCGTTTACCACCTTACTCGATTTTTAATTTTTTTTTAGGGGATTAAAGGGGGGTGAAAATGACGATTTGTATCGTTTAAAATCGTTCATCAATGTGTAAGTTATTATTATTATTATTATTTAAAATAATCCGTAAAGCGACCTGGAACGATTTGTGTTTTTTAAAACCGGTTTGAACAAATCTCGAACAAACAAACAATAATAAAAATTTCAAATTCAAACATGAAAATAAACGCGGGTGAGAGAGAGAAAGTGAGAAAGAAAAAGAGATAGAAAAAAAAATTTATTTTTACTCACTCAAATAATTTCGAAAATTTTTTTTTCACTTTGTTCATTTTTTTTTTGTTTTTTTTTTTTTTTTGCACAACAAACAAACAAATAAATTTTACCGACAGTTAATAAATATAATGCCAAAACGTTTGTTGTTGTTGTTGTTTTTTTTTTTTTTCGTTTTTGTTTTTGTCGTTACTTGAAAATTTAATTATATCGATATCAATATCATTATCATCATTGATTAATCAATTTTTTAAACGTTGGAAAAATGGGAAAACATGTTTCGTACGATAAACAAACACATTATGTTTCTCAAAAAACAAAAATATAATTTTCATGTTGTTGAACCCAACATAATAAATAATTTTTTTTTTTTATTTATTTATACATAACGTTAAATTCAATTAATAATCGCAACATGACGTCATTTATCAAACATATTAATAATAATAATTATTATTAAATTGGGAAAAATTTTTAAACGTGAAAAGAGAGAGAGAGAGAGAGAATGTCGTTTGTAGGACGAAAAAATCATCATAAAAAAAAAAAAAATTTTTCGTTATTAACAAATTGATCGTTTCCGTCGCAAACAAACAAACAAACAATAATCAGTATCATCATCATCGTATTTTGAAAAAAAAAAGGTGGAAATAGTAAAACGACTAAAGTAAATTTTCAGGTACATTATTATCAGCCGATGTTTACTTTGATCGGTGGAGGAATAAAAAAATTAGAAGATTCTAGAAAATCGATGGGAAGCGTTTTACCCAAAAATGCCGAATGGATAAAAGATTCGGTGCAAAGAATCGAACCGCAGGGAAATTTTGTAACAACTCAAAATGGCATGAAAATAAATTATGAATTCCTTGTCGTTGCTGCCGGTTTGAAAACGGATTACACAAAAGTGAGACTAATTTTTTTTACTGTTGCTGTAGTTCTTCGAACCATTTTAAAAAAATTATTCGTTACTTACGAAACAGATACCCCGGTTTATACGATGCATTAAACACGCCCGGAAGTGGAGTTTGTTCGAATTATTCGCCGGATTACGTTGGGAAAACGTACGAATCGTTAAAACAATTCAAAGAAGGAAATTTAATTTTTACTCTTCCCAACACACCCATCAAATGTGCCGGTGCTCCCCAGAAAATATGCTATTTAGCAGAAGAATATTTGAGAAAAGTATAAAAAATTTAATTTATGTAAAATAAAATTTATATACTTTATATTTAAAATAATTTTTTTTTTGTTTATAATTTTCCAGAATGGTAAACGTGGTAAAGCTCGTCTCATGTATCATACGTCTCTTAGTAAACTTTTCGGTGTTGAAAAATATTCTGACTCACTGTGGAAAATTTGTAAAACTCGCGGTATCGAAGTTACGTTAAATTCAAATCTTATCGGTATCGAACCCGACAGGAAAATTGCGTATTTTGAAAATTTGGATAGTTCAACGTATACCGAAACGCCTGTACCGGTAACAATAAATAATAATAATAATAAACGATTATTATTAACTTTTACTAATGATGATAATAATTTATTTATTAGTATTCGGTTTTACACGTGACTCCGCCGATGGGACCCCCGCAATTTTTACGTTGCAGTCCCATGATATGCGACACTGCCGGATTTTTAGACGTGGATTCAAATACGTTACGTCATAAATTTTTCCGTAATATTTTTGGAATCGGTGATTGTGCCAATTTGCCAACGTCTAAAACTGCTGCCGCCATCGGTAATTATCATTATTATTATTATTATTATTATTTAATTAATTATGATGATGATGATGATGATGATGATGATAAAATTTTGATTTGTTTTAGCGAGTCAATGTGGAGTTTTATACGATAATTTATTATTGGCCATGTCCGATCCCGATCAAGCTCCGACATCTTTTTATAACGGTTACACGTCTTGTCCTCTCATAACCGGATATAACAAATGCATTTTGGCGGAATTCGATTATAGTATGCAACCGTTGGAAACGTTTCCGATCGATCAATCGAAAGAAAGTTTTTTAATGTTTTTCCTTAAGAAAAATATCATGCCTTTACTATATTGGCATCTCATGCTGCGGTTTGTATTAGTTTTTAACACTTTTCGAACTATTTAACGTAGCAATAAAAAATCATTATTATTATTATTATGATTGACAGGGGTTATTGGAACGGACCGGAAACAATGAGACGAGTTTTTCACATGGATTTTAAAGAAAAAAAGTCCGTAAACGCTCAGGTGTCCAGTTAACTTCGTCACCTGAGCGAAATCGTAAACGAAAATATTTTCTTTTTTCTAAAAAAAAAAAAAAAAAAAAGTAATTTAATAGTTATATTTTACGATATATTTTAAATACTCATAATTATCATCATCATCTTCGTCGTAATCTTAATCATAATCATTATTATTATTATTATTATTAATAAAATAAATTCGAAATATATATATATATATATATGTATATTTATACGGTTATAAATTTTTATTTATTTTTTATACGTTTTTTTCGTTTACTATTATTATTATTATTATTGTTAGGGATGAATTATGAGTCGGATTTAATCGTTTATCTTGTCCAGGATTTTTTTTTTATTAGATCCCTAAGGAATGATTGAATGATTTAAAGGATGATGATCAATCGGACTTTAAACAAATAATTGAAAAAAAAAGTTATCATCTTATTATTTTGTAATTTTTAAACGATTGATAACGATATTAAACGATGTGATAAGGAATCCTGGAAATCAGGATTTTCGTCTCCTGGAATTTGTGTACCTGAAATTTTACTATTTCCGTTTTAAATGTTTAAAATTTAATTTATGTGTTTAACAAAAAAAAAAAAAAATTTGTGGAAAATTGGAATGAAAATGTAGAACAAATCGACGACGACGATGATGATGATACTCGATTAAATTCTCCATAATTCTCCAGTTAATCGATTATTCCAGAAATCAGAGAGTTGGGGGAGTTTGTTGTGCGTTCAGAAATAACCACGAACAAAACGAGGCAACATAAAAACAAACATAAAAAAAAATAAATTTTAATTTTTTTACTCCAGATTGTTAACTCCAGTTAAAAGAAAATTTTTTTTTACAACAAAGTCAGCATATTTCTTTAAAGTCAATAATACGATTTTAAAAAGGGTTAATGTCAAAAAAAAACTGGAAAACTGGAGAAAAAAAAAGAAAAACGGTGACTAAGAAATAAAAAAAAAAAAATTTCAACGATTAAGATTTTACGCTTGAAATAGACCTTGACAGTAAAAAGGAAAAGAAAAAGTCTCGAGAAAGAGAAAGACAGAGAGAAAGAGAGAGACAGAGATAGAGATAGATAAAATGGAAACCAATTAGAAAAAGAAAAAAAAAGAAACTTGGTAAAAAATCATTCGAGTAAAAAAAAGAAAAAAATGGGGAGAAAAATGGTGACGACGAGTATAAAACGACTATGAAAGGTTATCCATGTGTGTTTGGAAAAGATTCCAGTTTGAAACTTTGTTGTTGGGGAGGGGGAAAGGTGAGGAGAGAGGAGGAGAAGGAAGGGGTGGGAGGGAAGAAAAGCTTTTTAAAAACGTTTTAACTAAGACAAGGAAAGATAACAAATACGGAGGAGACTAAATGACTAATGGAGAAAAACGTCCGTTGAATTTTTTTTTTTTTATACGTGAGAAATTGATATCGTGGTTTAAAATGGGAAAAAAGTTCCAGAAAGTTCCAGTTCCAGATTTTTTTTTGCCCCCATTTTGAGATTGTCCGGTAACTTTATGAAATAATTTAATGATTTGGCTCCCCCCCTTCCTCCCTTATTTGTTATTAATAAAAAAAAAAAAAGAGTAAAAAATGACGTCAGCGATGCGTTTTCCAAAATTTTTCTTTTTTTTTTCTCCAGCAAAAACTTTTTCCATGATTTCTACGACATTTAAATAATTTTTTTCAATTGTAAAAAAAAAAAAAACAGAAAAATCTCACAGCCGCAGAAAAAGTTAAAAATCCGACAGGAAAATAAAATAAAAAAAAAAGAAAATTTTTTTTTTTTCTAACGTTGGCAACTTAATAAAAAAAAAAGAAAAATTTTTTCTTTTAAAACTTTTTTTTTTTATTTAAATTTTATTTTCCAGTAAAATGAATCCATCATTTACGAGTAAGAAAGAGAGAGAGAGGCAGAGGGGGGGAGGCTGGAGAAAAAGAAAAAAATAAAAAGAAAATCTGGAAATTATCATAACAATACATTTTATTGGTCTCATTTTGTATTTTCAATTTTCATCTCGGATTTTCATTTTTCTTTTTTTTTTTTCTCTCCAGAGAATTTTATTATTATTATTATTATTATTATTATTTAAGGTTAAAAATGTTTTCTTTTATTATGACGTAAAACTTTTCACGTCATCAACTTACAAACGATTTAAAAAAAAAAAAAAGAAAATTTCCAACCGACACGACGACAAAAAAAGATTTTTTTTTTGTTTCGTCGTAGATGTTTGTTTGTTTGTTTGTTAAAACACGGGGATGATTTTATTCTAGAATGTTCTTCGTACAAATCATTCGATACGATACAACAACAACAACCGATAAAATTTTTTATCGTAACAAAAAAAGTTTTTTTTTTTTTTTTTGTTTTTCTCCAGCAGTTAATAAAAAAAAAAAAAAGTAAAATTTTGGGAAGATCCAAAATGTCTCCAATGATTAACTGCTTTTGGGATTTTCCATCGGAATCGTTTGCAAAATTTTTTTTTTTTTTTACTTTTCTACGGGTACGGCCCTGATTTATTCAATGTCAATTTTTCTTCTGCTTTTTTTTTTTTGTATAGAGCCTACACGAAAAAGGCACGAGACTCATTTTAACCTTTTTTTTTCTCCCTCTCTTCCTTTAACTCTCCTATTCCTATTCCTCTTCCTCCCTCTCTCTCTTTTCTTCTCTCTCTCCTCTCCCTTCCCCTCTCTCTCTCTATAACAAAGCTGAGGTTGTTCGTTTGTTTTGTTTCCATGCGGTTTCCAAATAAAATAAAAACATTTTAAAGTATCGCTCTATAAAATTTGTTGCACATTTACCTTTTTTTTTTTGTTCTCTCTCTCTGTTTCTCCCCCTCTCCAAGTCTGTTTCCTCCCCAAAAAAAAAAGAAAAAAGGTTTCCGAATGAAAATTTTTATTTTTCACAAGGGAAAATTGTATTGTTAAAAAAAAAAAAAATCATTTTAACCGGAAGTAAAAGGTTGGACGTTAAGAAAAAAAAAATTTTCTTTTTTGGTTTTTTTTCTTTTTTTATTAAGTTTCCCGATCTTTTCACAAACGTTAAATTTTTAAAACGAGGAAAAGTTAGAGGTAAAGGGAGGGGTAGAAAAGGGTGTCATCGTATTTTTAAAAAAATTTTAATGGCTATTTACCCCCTCCCCCTCCCCTGTTTCCCACTAAAAAAGTTAAATGTAAAATATTAACGTACATTTTTATGAAATTTATCAATTTATGTCCCGCCAAAATAGGCGAAATTTTATAAATTATTATTATTATTTTTTCGTACGTGCGGTTAATAATTTTTCGCGCCAAAATAAGGGGAAGAGGGGAAAAGGGCGAGGAAGGAAAAATTCGTAACGGTTTTGATTTAAAAACTTTTTTTTTTTTGATCCGAAAAGGAAAATTTTTAAGCTACTTTTGTTAAAACAACAACAAAAATTTTTTAAAAAAAGGGACTAATTGAAAATTTTGATTTTATTTCGTTTTTATAAAATAAAAGTTTTCAACCGGAAGTAGAAGAGTATTGAAAAAAGTTTTAGAAAATGATAAGGGGGGAGAGAGAGCGAGAAACAAATGGCGGGCGGGAAGGAAAAAAAAAAAAATTTTTTTTAAAAATGATTTCGTCGGTGAAGTTCTTGTCTCTACACTAAAACAATCACTTAATACGTGGTAGAAGAAGAAGAAGAAGAAAAAAAGAAAAGGAAGTAGAAGTAGTGGAGGAAGAAAAAAAAAAGAAAAATAAAATGAAAATTTGAAAATCGGCCCCTAAATCAGAATTAATTTTAAATCGAGTCACGTAATACTATTTTAAAAGTTTAGTCCAGTAGTTTTTATGTAATGCTTTCTCTCTCTCTCCCGAAAAATTTTTTCCCCCCACTCCTTCACCCCCCGACCATTCATTTCCTTTTCCCTATTCCCGTTAAAAAAAAAAGTCCTCCAAGGATTATTTTCCAAACGAACATGAATTTTTTTTTTTTTTTTCTCCAGACACAAATTTTTTTTTCCCTTTTTTTCAATTTTTATTCAATAATTTTTATTTTTATTGGCGCGCGCGCGAAAAAATTTGAAACGTTTTCAAATATTTTTTTTTTTTCCTATAAACTAAATTTTATTTTTATTACTTGCCACACATGCAAAAATGTTTTCCTGCTTATTTTCGACATTTTCCCCCTGCCTCCCTTCCCACCATTCTATCACTTCCGTTTCCGTTTTCTTTCCCGCCATTTTCTCTTTCAACAAACCCTTTTTTTTTATTAGCAACATTTTTATCATCATTATTACCTTATTTTTTGGTCATTATTATGGCGATTTTACAAATGACCTTTAACCTTTACCAAACAATTCATTATTATCATTATTATTATTTTTTATTTATTTCTTTTAAAAAATTTAAAAAAACAGAAACAAATTTTTTTCGCACGCGCGAAACTAAAACGAAACTTGCACGTGCGTAAGGCGATAATAGTATTTAATAATAATAATAATAATGGAGAACGGAAACAAATGATCGGTTTTTTGTAATTGTGATATGAACGCGAATCACATAAGTTAAACGTAAGCGTCTAAGGTGAAATAATAATAAAAAAAATGGGAAGAAGAAAAAAAATTAAAGAAGATTAAAAACTAATAATGGGAAAAGGGGAGGTTAAGATTAAATAAAAGTTTAAATGAAAAAAAAAAAGGAATTAAAACCTTTTTTGAACCTTTTAATGCACGCACACTCACACGCACTCACGCACACACGCACACATTAAGGGTTGTTAAATTTGGATAAATTTTAAAACAAAAAACAAATTCAAAAAGTTTTTTTTATTTTTTTCCCCCCCCCCTTCTTTCCCGGCTGGAAAAAGTTGTTTTAATAAGGTGGAATGGGGGGGGGGTAAAAGCGGAAACGAGGAAAAACCGGAAGTTTATAGTTTATCGATTCCGGTCGGGGAAAAAAAGAGGAGAGAGGAAAAGAGATGGAATTTTATTATTATCGCGAGTAATATTATTTTCGTTTGCTTGGTTTGGTAAACGCGTTTTTGTTTGTTGTTTCTCGCGTTTGTTTGTTTGTTTGTTTGTTTAACGGAAACGCACACACAACGTTTAAGAATAATAATAAAATAAAAAAAAAAATTCCGTTTATGGTATTGTAAATTTAATGTCCTGAAAATGTTTATTCGAGTGAATCAAGATCAAAGGAAAAAAAAAAAGGAAAAAAAAGGAAAAATGCGATTTCTAATGCGCTACCGATCGTGTATTTACTAGTGACATTTTCATTATTAAAAATCCTTTTTTTTTTTTTTTAAACCTTTTTTCGATACATTTTTTTTTTTTAGAGTTTCCTTTTACTTTCCTTTTACTTTCCTTTTACTTTGTCTTTTTTTTTCTCTTTCTCTTCTTACGTTTGTATTGAAAATTTGATTTAAAGATAAGAAAAAAAAAGGGAAAAAAAACTTTTTTCCGTTTTAAAACGTTTTTTCCCGGATTTTCAAAAACGGATTTTTTTCCTTTTTTTTCTTCCTTTTTTTGTCTTTTTCTTTTTCTTTTTGAGTATTCGTAAATTTAAAAGATAACTAATAAATTGTTTTCTTTAAAAATTTTTTTTTTTTTTTCAAATCGAATTAAAAAAAAAAAAAAAGGAAAATTAATTAAAATATTTTCGCGCCTTTTTTTTCCTAATCGGAATATTAAAAAAAAAAAACCTATCGAATTATTTTTTTTGTTTTTTTTTTTTCCTTTGAAAAAAAAATTTTCGTAAAACCCAAATTTAAGTGGGGGAAGAAAGGGTGGGGGAAAGGGTAAAAGGCAGAGAAAAATCCGCAAAAAGTAAAAAAAAAATGAATTTCCACGAAAAAGAAAAAAAAAATTATTTTTTCAAATTGATTTTATTTATTTTCTAATAAAAAAAAAAAAATATATTTTCAATGGAATATATATAGATATAGAAAAAGGAAAGAAAAAGGAAAAAAAGGAAACCTTACGCAGCAAATCCCGGAAATTGAATAATTGAAATCAACGGGAGTTTTTTTTTTTTTATTTTACGAAAAAAAAAATTATTTTCTAATTTTTTTTTATTTTTTCCTTTTTCTTTCCTTTGTCGAAAATTTAACGATTTATAATATTAAAAGGAAAAAAGGTTTTTCGCTAAACACATTTTTTTTGTGATTAATTACTATAATGGTATAGAAAACATTTAAATTTTAATTTCAAGGTCAAGGTTGGGAAAAAAAATTTTAAAATGAGATTGTGTCAACTCGACGTTTTGATTGATAACACTCTTATCTCGTTTCCTTTTCCTCCCTCTACCCTCCACCGCCCACCCATTTGCCCCCTCCTCTCCTTATCAACCTTCAACTTCCCTCTCTCCCCGATAAAGAATTTTTTTTTTTTTTTAATTCCGTAACAAAGGAAAGAAAAAAAAAAGGAAAACGATTTTCGCAGCAGACATACTATAAAAGTAATTCATTAATAAAAACAAAAAGAAAAGAAGGAGTAGGGAAAAAAAGGAAAAAAGGAAGAAAAAGAAAAAAAAGAAAAAAAAATCGTTGATCTCAAAGGAAATTTAAAAAAAAAAAAGGAAAGAATTTTTTTTTTTTTTTTGGGAATGAGAAAAGAAAAATTGAAACCCGGTTATAACTTCAATATTTAAAATTAAAGTTTTTTTTTCTATCCTTTTTTTTTCTTCCTTTTTTCCTTTTTTTTCTTTCCTTTTTTTTTTTTCTCTGAGAATTCATTTCAGTCCCTGAATTCATTTGAAAATCAACCATCCAAGTTTTATTATGTTTTCTTTCACGTTTTTTTTTTTTCTTCGAAGAAACTTTCCTTTTTCTTTTTTTCTTTTTTTTGTTTCTTTGGTTTTGTATAAATGAAAATAATAAAAAAAAATTTGTTTAAAAAAATAAAAAATAAAAATAAAAATTTCCAGTTTTTATTAAAAAAAAAAAAAAAAAATTTTCTTTTCTCTCTCTCCCTCCCCCTCTCTCTCTTTCTCTCCCTCTTTATCTCTGTCTTTTTTTTATTAATAATAATATTCAAATATTGATGATAAATATTTATTATTCATTTTCGATAACGTTTAGGATAAAAAAAAAAAATTTTTTTTTCTTTTTCTTTACTAAGATCCTCCGGTAAAAACTTCAAAATCCTGGAGAAAGTAATATGTTTACATTCTTCAAACCCTTCTCTCCCACCCCCATTCCCCACCCCCTCTTTTTTTCACATTTTCCAAAAAAAAAAAATAAAAAATACGAAATTTTTTTTTAAACGTTTTTTTCGTTATTTTTAAATTTTCCAACGTAGCTCAAAACGATTTTAAATAGATTCCAGTAAATTTTCTTTTTTCCTTTGCTGGAAAAAGCGTGAAAGCTCTGAACAACGAAAAAGAAAGAAGAAAAATTTTCTCACCGTTTTCAAATTACAACAAACTAAAGTAACAAGGAAAAGTTTTTTTTTTTTTTTTTGAAAATTTACACGGTAACTTATCTGGAGAAAAATATCATTATCATTCGAAATATTGATTGTAAATTTTTACAAAGGAAAACTTTTAGAAAAGAAGGAAAAAAAAAGTTTTTAAAAAAAAAAAGAAAAAAGAAAATGATGATAATGTGAGAATGAGAAACAAAGAAAAAGTGAAAGAGAAAGAAGTACAAAGAAATAGACAGAGAGAGAGAGGGAGAACGGGGGAAAAAGAGAGATGAACCCATAGGGAAACACACAAAGATTAAAACACTCAAAGAAACTAAACGAGAGAGAAAAATAGAGAAAATGTTGAAAATGAGAAGAAACGTGAATGTAAAACAAAAAGAAAAAAAACTGAATAAAAAGACGAAAAAGAAAGAGTAAGACAAAAGAGTTGCAGAAGAGGGAGAGAGTTAGAGAGTGAGAGAGATAGAGATCCAGACAAAAAGCGTAGAGAGGGAGAGTGAAAGAAAGGGAAACAGAGAAAAAAAATAAAGAGAAATAGAGTCAGAGAGAGGGAGAGAGAGACAGAGTGATACGGAGAAACAGACAGAGACAAAAACTAACAAAAACGTACAGAGGAAAAATTGAGAATGACAGGGAGACAGAAAAAAACATACAGAGAGAGAGAGAGAGAAAAACAAAATAACGGAAAAAAATATACAGTGAGAATGAGAAAGAGACAAGGAAAACTAGACAAAGAAAGAGAGAGGCATGCTGAGAGAAAGAGAAATGGAAGATAAAAAAGGGAAAAAAAAGAAAGAGAGACAAACAGACAGAGAATGACGTAAAGAGAAAGAAAAAAAAAGAGAAACAGACAAAAACACGGAGAGAGAAAGGAAACAGACAAAAGCACGCACACACAGAGAGAGAGACAGAGAAACAGACATTGACATATACAGAGAGAGAAGAGAGACATAGACATACAGAAAGAGAGAGAGAGAAAGAGAGTTAGTCATACGAGATAAAAAAGTATATAAATATAAAAAAGGAATTATATATATAACTTATAGGAAAAAAAGTATCTGTTGATGGCTTTTCATTGATTCAAAGAATTTTTATTAAAAGAAAAAAAAAAATCAATTTCCCGTTGATAGGATCAAAGTTAAGATCCAACCTTTTTCTTTTTTTTTTTTCTTAAAAATTTTGCCTAAAAGTCTTATTATATATATATATTATTATTTTTTTGAGTCATTGAAAATTTTATGTCAAAATAGACGAAATAATAATAATAATTTTCCGAATCGAATTTCCCATTCCTCCCTCTCTCTCTCTTCCCTTTTATAACCCTTTTCCTTTTTTTTTTAATGATAACGATAGATAAAAGGTTGAATAAGAAAGTTAAAAATAAAAAATCATTTATCAAAATTTAAAAACCAAATTTAATTTGATATTAAATCTTTCCCTCTCTCTCTCTCTCTCTCTCAACTACGTTTAAATATTTTTTTTTTACCTTTTACATCTCTCTCTCTCTCTCTTTTACTCTTGAGAATTTTTTTTTACCAAAGGTTTTTGTATTTTTAATGAAGACCATCCGCAAGAGAATTACACAAACAAGTTATAAACCTTTTATTGCCGAAACCATTCGTTTATTATTTTTTACGTTCGATCAAAATCCCCCCACACTTCCTCCCCGCTCCCCACTGCCCCCCAGCCCCTCACTCAGAAGAAGAAACAAATACTCGAATTAAAACGTTTTGAGTTTATGATTAAAAAAAAAAAAAAAAAATTTTTTTTTTAAACGGAAGTGAAATAATCGTTCGTTTTACTTATAGTTTCCGGTTTTCATTCAATAATCACCAACAAAAAAAAAAAAAGGTTTAAAATGTAATTTAAAACATAAATTAAAATTTCTAAAGAAAATGGAGTGAAAAATAAGGGGGAGAAGGAAAAAAGAAAAAAAAGGTTTAAAATAATAAACATTTGTAAAAAAATAATTGGTAGGGAAATCACGTTTTCCCGCTTTTTTTAAAAAATGGCGCGCATTTTAAATTTAATTTTAAAATCACGTTAAAAAAAAAAAAAAAACGTTTAAACTATTTTTCCTTTTTTTTGTTTCTTTCCCGGTCATTAATTACTATTATATTTTACATTTTTTTTTCTCTCCCTTTCCTTTCCTTTCCTTTCCTTTTATTCTTTTCCTTTTTTTTATCGGTTTGTTTTTAAAGGAAAATTTTCGCGACGAAAGGGTTTTCTATTGATTACGTCATTTTTTAATTAAAAAAATTTTTTTTTTTTTCGTTAAATAAATTTACGAATTTTTTTTTTTTAACCTGAGAAAAAGGAAATAAGAACAAACAAAGGTTTTGTGTGTGTGTAAAAAAGAGTAATGAGCAAAGGAAAGAAAGAAAAAAAGGAAAACAAAGGAAAAAAAAACCCCCCAGATCAAAAGTAAAAGAAAATAAAAGAAAAACAAAGAATTTATTGTTAAGAACAAAAAAAAAAAGGTTTTGAAAATGGTTTCTTTTTTTTTGAAGGGTCATGGAAAAGCCTGCTGGAATTAGGGGTTGTGAGGTGAAAAAAAAGGGGGAAAAAAGTAAAAAAATAATAAATTTTCAAAAAAAAAAAAAAAGAGATGAAAAGTTTACGCGGGAAAAAAAAAGTAATCAAGATGCTTTAACGCTAATTAATTTTATCAGGAACAAAAAAAAAAGAAAAAAAATTCAAAATAAAGTTTCAAAGGAAAACCTTTTCCGGTTTTTTTTTTCGAAAAAAAAAAGAAAAATTAAAATGAGTTAACATTTTCCGATTATTACGGTTTACCTTTTCTTATAATAATTTTTATTTAATTGCATTTTTAAATTTATGTAATGTAAGTAAAAAAAAAAAGAAAGAAAAAAAAGGAAAAACTGTTTTTTTTCCCTTTTTAACGGATAAGATAAACATAGAAAAAGTTTTAAAAAGAAAAAGGAAAAAAAATCTCCTTTCCTTAAAAATAAAATTAAAAAAATAATGAGAGAGAGAGAGAGAGAAAAAAAAGGGATTCGAAATCGTAAATTATTCAAGATATTTGCTCTTAAATAAAATTAAAAGACGTGGAAAAAGAAAACGTTTAACATTTCCAAAAAAAATTTTACTCTCTCTCTCTCTTTACTCCTCCTTCTCTCTCTTTTTTCCTCATCTCTCTCACTCACTCTCTTTTCCTTCTTTCCAAAAGTATTAAAAACGTTTTTTAATTTATTTAAACAAAAAAAAGAGAGAGAGAAAAAGAGAGAAAAAATAAAATTATCATTATTATTATTATTATTAACAATTCAAAGTTTAATTAAATAATTATCTTTAATAAATTTTTATTAATTATTTATTTATTTAATAAAAAAATAAATTTTTATTTTATTTTGATGATGATGATGATAATTTAAAAATTTGATAATAGGAGGAGGAGGAGGGGGAGAAATATTATTATTATTATCGATTATATAAATTTTCGTACGTTAAATACTCGCCATTTTGAAAGTAATTATTTAAAATGTTTAAAAGGAGAAAGATGAAAAGTGTCGGTGTCGGTGGTGTTGGTGGTGATGATGGAGGTGTGGGTGGAGGTGATTAAGAATAATATTTAATTAGGGGGGGGCGAGCCACGAGTGGTGGTGTACTCACCCAGGAGTTTTAATTGGGTAGTCGCTTCGGTTGAGTCCCCCCACGCTCTTCCTGCTACCGGGTGGGGAGGTTACTGCGAAATGCATTTCTCCTTGATTAACAACAAAAAAAAAGAGGGAAGGGGCGGGAGGGCAGAGAAAAAAAACCATCAAAATTTTTCCTCCAACCAAATTTCCCTCCCATTATTTTTCTTCAGCAACGTCGTCCTCTGGAACTTTTATTAAATAGAAGACTTAAAAGCTTAAACAGCAATTTTTTTATCCACATTATTTAATAGGGATGAACGAATTCCAAAAAATTTTTTTTTTTTTTTTGGAAAAATTTAAAACAATCGATGATGATAATAATAATAATAATAATAATTCGTTGGGTTTTTCGTTTTGCAACAGAAACGCTGCTGGAATTATTTCGTTTTTTTTATTATTTTTTTTTAAAAACAAATTCGGAAAACCAAAAAATGTCCTTTTCCAGGAAAAAAAAAAAAAAAGAAAAACCTGGATAAAAATTTTTTTTTAAACCTCAGGATTAAATTTTATCAAAACTGATAACGATGATAATAATGATAATAATAATACTTCCAGTAAAGTGATAAATAACCCAAGTTATAAAAGGAACAAAAAAAAAAAAATTAAAATAAATTATAGCCCTTTATAAATTTTCCTATAGTTAAACAATTTGTTTCATTTTATTTTTCTACTGCTATTCGTTTAAATTAACGGTTTTTTTTTTTAATTTAAATTTCCCGCGTAAATTTTTTATTAAATTTTATTTTTTATATTTAAAAATTTGTTTTTTTTTTTTTTTTTTTTTTTTTTTTACCATATGCGCGTTTGATTTGATTTATTTTTTTTTCTTTTTTTTCCCCTAAATTAAATTCAATGGAAATTATCAATGGAAATTGCCAATGGTAATTATCAATGGAAAGTATCGATAAAAAGTAAAAGTTTTTGTATAAAAATATAAACAAATTTTTTGTGAAAGGAAAAACTGTGTAAAAAAAAAACTTTTTCGACGTTCGCGAATTCGATTTTAACCGTTTTTTGTGGGAGATGAGGAGGAGGGGAAAGAGAAAGGGTGGTAGCAGAAAGGAAAGGAGTAAAGAAAAATTAAAAAATATCTGGGAAATGATTATTATTATTATTAAAGTACTTTGTTATTAAAAGTAAAAAACATTTCGCATCGACGACATTAGCAATTATAATTTAGTTTCTTTTTTTTTCGGGGGGCGGGAAGGGGGATGAGGGGGAGGGCTGTTGGAAAAGTTAAAAGTAAATTTTCATTGCAAATATTTTATGTATATATATATATACATATATTTTTATACGAAATTAACTTTTTCATAAAATCTTTTTGCGATACGAAGTTTTCACTTTTTTCCGGTGCAAAAGTTTTTTTTTTTTTTCAAACTTTCTTCCCTTATCACCGAGCACCCCCTTCGCTCTCCCTACTCCCTCTATTTTCATTCCTTCTTTCGACTTTTGTTTCGAAAAGTTTTTTTCAACCCCCCATCCTTACTTCCCTCCTCCTCCCTCCGGTAAAAAAAAAAAAAATTAAAATTCTTGAATTTATTTATAAACAAAAATTTTAAAATCCCCCCAGGCAAAAGTGAAATCTAGTTCAAGTTAAAAAGTTAAAGAAAAAAAAAAGAGTTAATAAAAAAAAAAAAATAAAACGTGGAAGAAGACGAATGAAAATATCACGATGATGATAAAAAAAAAAAAAATTTTCTTTTTTAAAGGCTCCGGATAAAATGTCCGGAAAATATGAAAAAAAAAGGGGGACCCTTTAATATTCAATAGATTCATGTAAATATATTTTTTTTTTATCTACGGTCACGATTGGTTGTGACACGTCGTCGTGATAATTTTTTTTTTTATCTTATCAATTTTTCTATTATTATTATTATTATATTTTATGGTTTATATGAAAAAAGGTGATGGTAATAATAATAATAATATTAATGGAAAATGGTTATTATATTGATTGCCGATACTTTCAAAAAGCCAAAACCACGCATATTTTCTTTCTGCTTCCACGATTTTTTATTTTTTTTTTGTCCCTTTTACCCTTTTCCTTAAATTTTAACCTCTTATATCTCTTATCTGAATATCGAATATTTTGATTTCTTTTAAAAATAAAATTCGATTTCCTTTTTTAAAAAAATAAAATATTTTTTGACTTTCCCTCTCTTCTTCTTTCCATTTTTTGGAAAATTCCAAAAATTTCTTCTGCTTTTTTATTTACCTTTGGGAGAAAAAAAGGAAAAAAATTTTTTTTTAAATTGATAAATAATAATAAAAAAAAAAATTTTAAATTTGCGTAGGAGGAGGAAGAGGAGGAGGATCTTTTTTAACGACGAAGGGCGTATTTTCTTCTAAGGGGAGGGGAGAGGTGGGAGGTGTAAGGGGGTGAGAAAAAAGGCGTGGAAAAAGAAAATTTTTCCTAGATTTCCGGTTTTAGAAATTAAAAAAAAATAAAAGGTTTATTTTTATATTTGAGAGATTTCTGAGTACAGATAATTTTTCTTTCAATAAAACAAAACAAAAACCTCGTTAGAGACTATTATTATTATTATTATTATTATTATTATTATTATTATTAAAGTGCAACGTCCCTCTCTCCCCCCCCTAAAAGAAAAGATTAACTTTCCTTTTTTTTTTTTTTCTTAAGAAAAATCTCTTTCACTTTTGCGGTACGTAATTGCATTTAAAAAAAAAAAATTTTCTTTTCTTTTCTTTTCTCCAGCTATTAAAAAAGGGAAAAAGAACAAAAAATAATAATAAAAAAGAAAAGAGAAACTGGAGAAAAAAGGGCTGGAAAAGGGAGATTGAAAGTAAGTAAAAAAAAAAAGTGGCAGGTAAAAAAAGGGAGAGGGGGAGACGAAAGGGAAGAGGAGAGAGAGAGAGAGAGAGAGAGCGGGGGGAAAAAAAATTCACTTGAACGATGCCAATTTATTAAAATTACAAACTAAATTGCTTTTCCTTTCCCTCGTCCCCTCCCTCCCTCTCTTCCTCTTCCGTTCTTTCTTCCTCGTCCTCTTCCTCTCTCTCTCTCTTTATAAACGTTTAAGTAAGCCTTTTTTTAAGAGGAAAGTACTCGGTAACAAATCCTTTCACCGTATTCATATTTACGTATTAAATTCTTTCTTATTATTATTATTATCATTATTATTATTATCATTATTATTATTATCATTATTATTATTATCATTATTATTATTATTATTATCATTATTATTATTATTATTTTCTTCTTCTTTTTCTTCTTTACCTACTTCGACATCATCATCATTCTTCTTCTTTTTCTTTTTTTTCTTATATTCTTTGTTTCAAATAATTTTTCTTTCACTTCATTACTTTTACTTCTTTTGTTATTTTCATTTATTAAAAAAAAAGAAAAAAAAGGAAAAATATTTTTTTATTTTTATAAAATTTTTATCCTTTTTTTTTTCCTTTGTCTTTATTTTTCTTCCTTTTTTTAAACAATTTGTTGACGTATAAATCCCGAGTTTTATATTTATTTAAATATAATAATATACAAATCGAAAAATAATAATAATAATAATAATAACGAGTGCTCTCCGTTTCCTTTCTTTTCTTTTTTAAATTTAATTGAGAGTAAAAAAAAAAGAAAAAATTCAATGGAAATCCTTTGATAATGAATACTTGGAAAAAAAAGGAAAATTAAATTAAAATTTAAAATTTCAAAAAAAAAGATGACGTAACCAATTAACTTTAATTTTTTTTTTTGTTTATTTTTATTTTATTATTTTTACTGTCTTCTGACACGATAAATTTTTTTTTCTTCATTCTTGTTTTTAATATTTGAACACGCGGTAGAAGAAAAAAAAAATTAAAAATTTTTTAGTTAAAATGTGGATTGTATCAACGTCATTCACCAAAAGATTTTTTTCATATTTGTTTCATCTGCTTTTTTTTAACCCGAATCCGTCGTTTAAAAAAAATATATATTCGTCTTATCACTCTTATCACTATCATCATCATCATCATCATCATTATTATTACTTTATGAAATTTAAAGAAAAAAAAGAAGAAAAAAATGAAAAAAAGTAATTAGTAAATTTAATACTTGTTATTCAATGAAATCACATAGAAATTAATAAGAAAAAAGTAAAATTTTTTTTTAAGTTGATACTGTTAAGTCGTATAAATAACATTTGATAATCTGTTCTTTTTAAGAAAAAAATTATTTTTTTTCGCTTTCTCTTATTGAATTTCCTCATATGAAACTTTTTATTTCTTCGTTGAGTTTTTGTTTATTTTTTCACGCAACGTTGAAATTTTTTTTTTTTACTTTGATTCGTTTCGTTTTTTTTTGTTTTGCTTTTTTCTGGTTTTTCCCGGAAAAAAAAGAAAAAAAAGAAAATGAAGACACGAGAAAAGGGGCGTAAAAAAGAAAAAAAAAAAAAAAAAATAGTAAATTGTTTTTTAATTGTTTTAACATTTCCGTCGTGGAAAATATGCATTTGTTATTATTATCATTATTATTATTATTATTTAAATTTCATAGAGCTAAAATAATTCTCTCTCTCTCTCCCCCCTTATATTTTTCTTTTTCCTATTTCTCTCTTTCTCTGTATTTTTCTTTTTCTACCTTTTTCTCTGTTTTTATTTCTCTCTCTCTCTTTCTCCCCCTTTTGTTTTCTTTCCTCTCTCTTTTTCTATCTCACTCACCTTTTATTTTCTTTTCTATCTCTCTCTCTCTTTTTCTGTTTTCCTTTCTCTTTCTGTTATTCTTTTTCTCCCTTTTTTTTCTCTATTTTTGTTTCTCTTTCCAATTCCAACTCTTTCATTTATTCATTTCCAACTACTTTCTAAACTTATCATTATCATTATCATTATTATTATTAAATTAATTAATCAAAAAAAATAAATTTCAAATTTAAGTATTTTAAGGGAAAAGGGAAAAAGGAAAGAAAATGGCGGTCGAATAATCAAACAAATTTTTTTTATTAAAAAACAAACCGTAATTTTTTGTTTTTATTTTTTAGGTACGGGTACCCCCTCCCCCTTTTTTTTGTTAAAGGTTTAAAAAGGTTTTTTTGTGATTTTCCCTTTGCATCCTAACCCCTCTACCCTCTGTCCTTAACATAAAAGATTTATAAATTTTCATTCGTTTAAAAACGTCGATGTGACATACACACACACACACACACACAAAAAGGCATTCGGCCAAAAGAATGAAAAAAAGGAAGGAAAGGTAAAAAGGAAGAAAGGAAGTAAAAAAAGGAATAATGAGTCTTCTGCCACGAATGGAAAACTTTTCTATATTTTAAATATTATTATTATTATTTAAAAGTGCGTACGTTTCTTCCTACGCATTGAAAAAAAAAATTTTTTTTTTCTAATGATAAAACTAATTAATTAAAAAAAAGAAAAAAATCATCATTATTATTAAACGTTTGAATAAATGAATGAATGAATGAATAAATGAATGAAAAGGTTAACAATGGAGGGGGGGGGGGAAACGAATCCGGGCGTTGAATTTCTTCTTTTTTTTTCTTCCTTTCCTTTTTTTTCTCTTAAAAAAGGTTAAACCTCAGGAAAGAAGAACCTCAGATCTTTAGTTTTTAGACAAAGGTAAAAAAAAAGGAATGAGGGGTTGAGGGAAGTAGGGGGTTGGGGGAATGAAATCCGACGTTGAATTATTATTATCGGTTATTCGAAACGGAAAATTTTCGGATTAAATTTTTTTTTTTTGTTTCGAGACTTAATTACGTTAAACTTTTTTTTACAAATTTTTATTTTTTCCTTTGTTTTCATTTTAAATATCGACACGTTTCGTTTTGATTTAGAAAAAAGGAATGGAAAAAAAGGAAAAAAGGAAAATTCAATTCGAAAAAGTTTTTTTTTTTTAGAAAAAAATTGAATTTATTAAAAAATTATTATTACAATGTTATTGTTATAATGAAAATGGCCTTGTTAATGTTACTGGAGGGAAAAAAAAAATTCCCCCTCCCCTCTTCCTTTCCTCTTTTTTTTTCAATCCATCTCTCTCTCTCTCTCTCTTTTCAGGAGCTTTTTTTTTTTTTTTATAAAAAATCGTTTTCTTTTTTTCTTTTTTTTTACCAATTTCCAATCTGCTGGAGAAAAGGAAATAAAAATCTTTTTTTTTTTTTTTTATACATAATTGGATTTTCGTATCACTGAATAAATTTAAATATTTTGAATTCGCGATTTTTTTTTCCTTTTTCTTCTTTTTCTTCTTCTCCTTCTTTTTTTTTTTATTCGTCGTCGCATTATTTATTCAGAACTAATAATGGATGAAATTGCCTGGTTAAAAAAAAAATTTCCCCCCGCCTCACCTCTTCCTTACTTTTTTTTTTTACCTGCTACTAACCTATCCTCCCCTTCATCTTTCTCTTACTCTCTCCCATTATTTTTCGTTTTATTTTATCCCCCTCGCACAGTTTTCAACCATTTTAATATCAATCGGAATAATGAAAGAATTAAAAAAAAAAGATAAAGAGAAAGAGAGAGAGAGAGAGGAAAAGAAATGTTTGAGATTATATTTCTTTTTTTTTAAATTATAGAGAAAAAAAAATAGACGGTATGCCATGCTTTTCCTTTCGTCCCTTTCACTTCCTCCTCATTACTGTCACGTGAGTTTTTTTTTTTCCTGACGTCAAACTTCAAACCACCTTCCACATAGAACTACATACAACACCTTCATAAGGCCCCCTCCAGCATCCAAATTAGGTTCCAGCCAGCACCTAAATCAGGTTTAATTCAGCAACCACATGAGACCCCCTTCAGCATAAACATAGAACTCCATCAAGTATTCTCATCAAGCTTCGTCTAGCATCCACATTATCCCCTCCCCTTCCAGCATTCACGTCAGCCTCTAACCAGCATAATCTTCTCCACGTACCTGAAATTATAAAATGAAATTAAAAAATGTTTAACACATCACTTTTAGACACATAATAAACGTCTTACATCATTCTCAAGACATAAATCATCATCATCATCATCATCATCATTAATTAAACGTAGTAATAATAATATAAATGTTAAACTTTTTTTTACTGTCGTACATTCCGACAGATTTAATCACGTGATCTTTTTTTTTCCTCTTATTTTTTTTTTTTCATTTTAAACCTTTTTCGATCGTTTTTTTATTAATTAATTAATTAATTTTTTTTTCTATTTCCTGTCGGTTTTTTCTACTCTTTTCGAAAAAAAACTGTCGTTTTCCTTTTATTTTGAAAAAAAGAGAAAACAAGTAACAATCGTAAAACAAAAACAATTGTTTTTTGTCTCTTTTTAAAAAGGAAAAAAGGAAAAAAAGGAATTGAGATTTGAAACCTATTTAAAATTCATGTTATCCCTTACATAATAAACATTATTCTGTTTCATTGAGTGATTTTAAAAGTTTTACTAAAATTAGAAAAGCCATAATCACTCATGCATTTATCCCCTCTTCTCCCTCCCTACCCTCCTTTTTCTCTTTTCTCCTCCCCTCTCCTCGTCATGTCGCCCTTTTCTCATTCTACCCATGGGAATTTTATACACTAAAACAAACCTTTTCTTTTTTAAACCTTTTCATTTTATAATAAGAGAAAGAGAAAGAGAAAGAGAGAACGAGAGAGTTGTTTTAAAAAAAAAAAAAATTCAAAAGTCGGTGACCACCATTAACAAATGTTATATTTTTTTTTTTTGTAGGCTTTTTCTACGGGAAAAAGTACAAAGCTCGGTTTTTATTAAAGGTTCAACTTTATTTCTAGGTAGGAAAAGGAAGGATGTAGGCGGGAAGGGGAGGGGGGCTCGGAAAAGGAGCTCCCCAAGGGAAATCAAATTTAAACTAGCTGAAGAAAAACTTTTTTTCTTTTTCCCGTCTAAAGATTATCCTTTTCGACCGCACATTTATTGCTTTAGAATTTTTATTTTTTTGAAAAAAAAAAATTTTTCGCTCGCTTCGCTTTTTTTTTTTTTTTTAACGGTTTCGTTTATTAATATTTATTTTATTTTTTTTTCATTTTACTTGTGGTACCACTGCTTTTTTAAAAATCTTAACGTTTTATTTATTTTTTATTTATTCATAAGTTAATATTTTGAAAACTCGCGTTTACAACAAACCGTTTATCGTTTTATTATTCTTGCGATGATATTATTTTTTACCCCACCCCCACCCTCATCCCCACACTCTCTCCCACCATTTTAAATTAATAATAATGATAATAATAAATAAATAATAGAATTATTATTATTATCGTTGGGAAAAAAATTTTTAGTTTCGAATCATTTGTATTCAAACCGAACCCGAACCGTGTTTTCTTCATCTCACTTTTCATCTTTTATAACTTTTTTTTTTCTCACAGTTTTCCTCTATCTCTCTCTCTCTCTCGCACTCTCTCATTTCCGATACCAATTACGAGTAAGACAAGAAGTTAAAAAAAATCCTGAAATTCAATTATTTTATTCAGACCGGCATAATAATTCAGAAAGCCAGTATTAAATTGTAAAATTTACGCTACAGCCGGGGGGATTATTTCGAGCGTGAAATGAACACGATGAAAAAAAAAAAAAGGAGAGAGCCGAGAGAAAGAGACAGAGAGAGAGGAAGAAAAACAGGAATAGGAATGGAAAAGAGAGGAAAGATGAGAAAAAAAAAAGACTGCGAGAGAAATGTAATAACATTCGAAAAGGTATCGTCTTTTCAGTTTTCTAAAGATGACGACACCACCGCCGCTTTTACCCCGCTCCCCATCCTCGAAAAGAAAATATACGTACATACATATATGCATACATAAATATTCAGTTCCATAACGCAATAAATAAAACAAAAAAAAAAAAATTAATTTAACTTACGCTATGACGATTTATATTTTTTTTTTGTTACCCGTAATAAAAAATTGGGAAGAAAGAAAAGGAAAAAAAGAAAAAAAAATGAAAGGGAATAATAAAAAGTCATCGTTTTATGCTTATTCGGTAATATAATATTTTTTACAAGAATTATTATTATCATTATTATCATAACAACCGCCACCTCCCCCACTACCACCACCAACGCCACCACCCAACCGCCAGGCCGTATTTTTTTTTTTTTCCCCTAAAAATTTTAATAATTTTTTTTCGTTTTTTTTTCACGTTCGATAATTTTATTATTTTTTTTGGATGTTGTTGTTGTTGTGTCACGTGATAGTAAATAAAATGGCGGAAAAAATTTAAAAATGGCGGATGTAAAAAGGAAAGAATTCGTACGGGTTATTGAAGTCGTTTCGTTTTTGTTTTTTTGCCGATTGAAAAAAATTGTTTTTTTTTTTTTGGTGTTTGTCATATTAAAAAGACAACCGAACTAAGTAACAAACAACAACAAGAACAACAACAACAACCGAAAAATGAAATAATATGGCAATAAATTTAAATAGTGTATGGGATAAAGTTATGGAAGGTTAAAACTTCTTGTTTCCAACGTGGCGGTTTCCCGCAGGCTTACACAAGGGACCGACAGACACTCTTTCCTTTAAAAATCTCAATTTCTATTCTTTTATCAAATAATTTTTAGACTTGGAATCCTTATAATAAATCAAATCTCGAGTGTCGTTTTTCTAGTTTCTTCTGCTTCCACTTGTTTTCTTTTTTTTTTTTTTAGTCTGCTTCCACTTGTTATATTTTTTCTATGATCCTTTGAAAAGTTCAAAAAAAAAAAAAAAAAAACAAAAAAAAAACGAAAACAAAACTTTTTTTTTAAACGGATGTTGAAAATATTTTTTTTTTCCTTTTTTCTTCCCCCTCCCCTTTCCCTCCTCAAAAAAAAAACGTGTCAGTTTCATTCATTCGAAAATTTTTTTCGTCTGCTAATTAATTAACACGAATGATGACGTCGCACGAAATTTTTTCTTTTTTTTGCTAACGACGAAGTCAGCAGCAACGGCAGCAGACCGGATGTTAATTTTTTTCACGGGGGAGGAAGGGAGGTAGGAAGGGATCGGGGGAGGAAGTTAAAGCAGAAGAAAATTATTTACGAATAACAAAAAAAAAGAAAGTATTTTGTTAATAATAATAATAATTTAATAAAAATTTTAAATTAATTTTTTTTTTTTGGAAATTTTCTTCGACGTGTAAGTCGCAGGTGGCGTTCGGAACCCGAATACCCCGATTTTTTTTCGTACAGGAACGAGTTTATATTTTTTATAGTTATTATTATTATTATTATTATTATTTAATAAATTTAAATTTAAATTTCTCACCCGAACGCCTTTAAATTTTTAACAAAAAAAAAAAAAGTAAGAAAAAAAATAAGAAACAATTTTCAACACACCTGAAATTGTATAAACAAACAAACTTAAATTATTATTATTATTATTATTATTATTATTATTATTATTATTATTATTTTCCTAGTTGAAATCACATCGTGGGCGAACGTGTTTATGACGAACGTAAAGAAACAAACCAAAAACAAACAAAATGTTTTGTAATAAATTAATAAACCCGAACGGGAACAAACGAGACCGAAAAAAAAAACCGAAGGAAAATGATTTAGAATTGAGTCGAGAAGTGTTTTTGTTTCCTCCGCCTCCCCGGCAACACCCCGCCCCCCCGAAAATTTTTGTTTCGGACGACTTTTCACCGACAAAAAAATTGGTGGACATTAGAAAAGAGAAAATTATTATTATTATCATTATTATTTTTCAAAAAACTTTTAACGACTTCCTTGTTATTTTTCCTTTTTTTTTGACATAAAAAAAAGACAAAGTTCAAACTTTTTATTGTTAAATAAAAAAAAAAAAAAAATTGTTGAAGTTTTTTTAAAAAAAGAAAATTTATAATTATAAGAAAAAAATAAAAAAGGAAAAAAGGAAAAAAAAAAGGTTGTAGGACATGGACAATAAAAAAAGGAATCCTATTAAGACCATCACCAAAGCGTAAAAGTCCGATAAAAGAAAAAAAGAAAGAAAAAAAAAAGAAAAACATTTTAATACGTTTTTTTTTTTTTTTATTCAACTCGTCGAACGGTGTGAAATTAATTTTTACTGGAAAAAAAATTTTCCAAGTACAAAAAAAAAAATCCTGGAAAAGTCCAGTAACGAACAAATCCTTTTCGGTTTATTACCAACCGGAAAATATTTACAAAACGTATGTTTATGAATTTCATATCCTTCCTCCTCTTCTTCCTCTTCCTCCTTCTCCGTCTCTTTTCCAGCTTCCAGCAATTTCCAGAAATGAACGTGGGAGGGAGGTGAGAGAGAGGGAAAAAATCACAAGGAAAAAGATTTTAAAAAAAAAAAGGTTTAAAATTAATTTGCCCACGATTCGACGAGATACGATTGTAAATTATCCAGAATTGTAATTGCGGAGGCTTTGCCACACTTCGGTTAAATGATGATGATAATAATGATGATGATGATGATGATGATGATGATGATGATAAGGAAATTATTAGACTCATTTTTTCTTTTCCGCCTTTCCAATTAGTCCATTTTTCCTTTTTTTCCTTTTTTTTTTTTTACTTCCTTCCTTCCTTCCTTCTTTTTCTCTTTCCCCCGTCTTTTCCCCGACTCCTTTTCTTCTCCTTCCTTTTTTTTTGTTTCGAATAATTTCATTATCTGTGAATATATTAAATATGATAATGAAACCCGGGCAAAAAATTATTATTATTATTATTATTTAACGAATTGAATTTTATTTCGAATGAAAATGTAAATTTTTTTTTAAAATGGCGACTCACACGAAAGATTCGAATGAAAATGTGAGTGATAGAGAGAGAGAGAGAGAGAGAGAAAAAGGTAAACGTAAAAAAAAGGAAAATTTTACAAAACGTCACGGATAAAATAATAATAATAAATCGAAAAACCGGAAATGATTCGTCCAGAGAAAAACCTGAAAATGTCAACAAGTTATTAACTTTTTGTTGAAAAGTGTGACGTTTGATTTGTTTTTTTTTGATTTGTTATACGAATTTGAAAGAAGAATTTCTTTTTCCGGTTTTCTTCATCGTTACTTTTCGACAAGTTTCCGCCCCCCCAAAAAAAAGAGAGAGAGAGAGAAAGAAAGAGATGAATCTGACAAATTAAGTATAAAAAGAGTGGGGTGAACTGAACTCGTGTTTCCCTTTTTTTCGATATAAAAGTGCATGCAACTACTACTTTTACTCCTGCCACTACTACCACTACTACTACTGCTACTACGTCTACCCACCTCAATTACGATCTCCCCTATAAAGTTTTCAAACGTAAGAATCCTCTGTCATTATTAATCGTTTAGAAAACTGACATCGGAAAAAGAGATGAAAAAAATACTCAACTAATGATTATTTTCTTTATTTAAACGTCGTCGTCGTCTGCTGCCACTAACTTTTCTCATTATACGTTTTATTTTTGTGTCGCACACGAACTATTAAAAACTATAAAATTATCCCCCCTAAATCGTAATTAAAAGCCACGACAAAAAAAAAAAATTTATCGATTACTTACATCTTTTTACTTTAAAATTATAGATTTTTTCCACAATTAATCTCCTACCACTTTCAACCTTCTACTACCACTGCTAAAAACTGGTTTTATCGTTCTTCCTTACTACTAGCAACTCTAATGCCACTATATAAGTTTGTAAACTTTTATTGCATCTACTAAAAAACTTGTACTAATTTGTTGTAAATTTCTGCTGCCACGTTTAAAACTGAGTACCCGATAAAGTACTCGTTTGATTTCGAAGACGCTCCGATGAATTTCCAAACGGTTTTTGCTCAGGGATTTCCTTGCTATCCAACGTTTTAAATAAATGAAAGGTGGAAAAGAGTGGGGAAAATAACAACAATTCTCTGCCACGTTAAAAACGTTAATGTCAAAATGTGGTGTGTGGGGGGAGGGTTTTTTTTTAGTTACATTAGGGGTAGAAAACATTAAAAATAGTTGATAAGAGCATAGGTTTGACTTTAGTGAAAATTTATGTGTGCGAATTTATGTCTTCCTGTGTATAACAAAAAGAGAGGGAGGAAGGAGAGTGGGGAAGGGTAGGAGAACGACAAATGAATTTGGTAAACCCTCTTTAACCTCTCGGCTACTGCTACCACGACGATTACCATAACATTTCTTTCATTCTTTTTACTCTCTCTCTCTCTCCCTATTTTTAAAATTAACGACGATATAATTTTCTTAATATATTTTTCAAACGTCATCAAATTTATTTTTGAATTTAATTAAATATAAATATATATATTTTAATATCCTTTTAATTTTTCCTTTGAGAGGGGAGGGGAGGGGAAGGGGGAGAAAAACTTTATAAATAAATAAATTTTTTGGTTACTTGTAAAAAAAAAAGCAATTCAAAACTTTTCATTCATATTAATTTCTTATAATTTTTTTCTTTTTTTTTTTTCTTCATTTACAAAAGTTTTAATTTTAAGGTTAAAATAATATAAAAAGAAAAAGTTTACTTAACAAAAAAAAGGAAAGAAAAGGAAAGAAAAAGGAAGAAAAGGAAAAAAAGGAAGAAAAAAAAGGAAAAAAGGGAAAAAGTTAGTTAAGGTAACTAATCTGTTTGTTTAACGTTGATTTTTATTTGAAAAAAAAATTTTTTTTCACAGTTGGTCTTTTTTTTCTTTACAATGTTGGCAGCGTTTATTTTACTCTATGACGTAAACGAATAAACATTGTTGGTTTGTTAGCGTTGCATGGCGTTTGTTTTTTTCGTTTTAAGATATTTGGAGTCTTTTTATAGTTTTATAATTTTATTTATTTATTTATTAAAGTTTAGAAGAAATTAAAAGTGGAAAAAAAGGCGGGAAAATTTTAAATTTAAAAAAAAAAAAAAATTCGTTTTTGTGTGTTGATTATTGTGTATTGTTGTGTATTCGTTTGTTTGTCGTTTGTTCTAATTTTTTTTTTTTTAAATCAAGAGTGAAATAGTGAGTTAACATATAAGAAATGAAAAAGTGAGGGGAGAGGAGAGGAAAGGGGAGGGGAAAATTCTTTTTTTTTTGTTTTTACCGACTTGTTTTTTGTGTGTTAAATATAACATTTGATGACTACTGGTATGAGAGGAATGAAAAAAGGAAGACAAGACGGGAGGAAGGTAAGTGAACATAAAAATAAAAATAAAAAAGTGTAAATGGATGTAATTTGGGAGCGTGATTGAGATGAGAAAGAGAGAGAGAAGAGATAGATAGGCAAGAAGGGAGATAGAAAGATAAGGAGAAAGAGAGAAATAGGTAGAAGAAATAAAGGAAAGGTAGAAAAAGTAAAAGTCGAATAGAGAGAAATAAAGGCGGGGAAAGCAGAGGAATACAGGTGAGGAAATACAATGAGAAAGAGAGAGAGGGAGAAGAGATAGGTAGACAAAGCGAGAAACAACAAGAGACAGACAGTGAGAGATAGAAAAAGAGAAAGTAAAAGAGAAAAATACAGGGGAAGGGGAAAGAGAACGAGGAATAGAAAGAGGAAGAGAGAGAGAGAAAGGGGGATGAGGAAACGAATGGCAAATTATAAAAAAAAAAAGAAAAACTTGAAGCAAATGAACTTTGTTTACATTTTCCAGTGACGCTTTTTTTTCTAACGTAAAAAAAAAGTCATAATGAAAATTTTTTTTTTTTTTTTTTGTTTTTCCAGGACAAAACAAATTTGAAAAAAATTACTTTTCATCTCGAGTATATATATATATAATATTTTTCATTTTTTTTTTTTTTTTGGAAAACGAGCATTTAAATTTTCCAGAATTTTCTTTTTTTTTTTTTCTTAACAAAAAATTTTCCCCCTTTTTGTCGTCGTCACGAAAGTTTTTTTTTTTTTTTAAATTTATTTCACTACTGAAAGTACAAAAAGTAATTGTTTAACTTTTTTCTTTTTTTTTTTTTTTTTTTAAAAATTACAACAAGTGTTGCCAAAATTAAAAAAAAAAAAAAAAAAAATTATAATAATAAATCATAGGCGTATTATTTCAAAAAGTAAACAATCAAAAGAGGGAAGCTCCTCGTTAATTTTTCCAGCACTTATCGTAATTTTTGAAAACTTCCAGAAATTTTTTTTTTTATTCAAAAATGGGGGAGGGCAAGGGGAACCCCAAACAGTTTTTTTTTCTTTGGAGAATATTTAAAAATTTTGGAGAAAAATTAAAAAACAAAATGTCGGTTTCACGCGTCATTTTTAATTACGTAACGAAGGCGATAATAAAACTGGAAAATTCGTTCGTTTGTTTTATTACGTTGTTAAGAAACTGGAATTTTATTCTGACAAACTATCCGTGAATAAGTTGATTAGTAAACGAATAATAAGCAGACGACAGAAATCATCACGAATAAAATCCAATTTATCATCATCATCATTATCATCATTTACTACCTGTCGAGTAAAATTTATCAGGTCCGATATTCATTTTTCACATTAATAATAATAATAATAAAAATTCCATCTCGTTCTGTACCCTCCGGAAATCGGGAAAATAGTAAATAATTTTTTTTTCGAATGAGTTTTCCTCGCCCTCCTTCTTCTCCTCCCCTGCCCCCCGCTCACAGATTACAAACAAACAAACGAAACAAATTGACATTTCGTAAATTTTATAATCTGTTGAACGTGTCGATGTTTGCTAAAATTGTTTGTTTGTTTGTTTTGTGTATTCTTTCCGGGTTTTTTTGTAACAATATGTCGTCGTCGCGTGAGGAATTTTTGCAAAAATTTAAGGGGTTTTCTCTCTCTTTTTCGTTGTTTTTACCAACACCACCACCGCCACCGCCTCCGCTACCGCCACCACCACCACCACTACGAACCGACGAACCGACAAACCCATTTAGTTTTAACTGGATTTACTTTATAATTTATTATCGAACGGTGATTGTGATTTGATATTATGGAACGCTGGAGAAAAAAGGAAAGGGGGCGGGGAAAATGGGAAAAGGGAAAAATTTTTAACTGTTAAATTTGTTTTACATCACAATCGTAAATCTTTTTTCATTGGAGGGGAGAATAAAAGGAGGAGGGCGGCGGTGTTTAAATTTTTGAATTATTATCGTAAGTTGGTAATGAAAATGGTGATGAATAAGTAGCGAAAGGGAGAAGGAGGGGAGGGGAGGAGGGAGGAGGGAAAGAAAAAAAAGGGAAAACATTAACTGGAAATATATATGTATACATTCACTCACTCCGCGTTAAATAAATTCTTTTTTTTTTAATAAACGGAAAAAAGAAAAATGGCGTAAGAAAATGGTTAAGAGTTTATTATTTTCGCTGACGCGATTTTCATATGGGTTCCAAAAAAATTCGGGTCGTCAAGTGGTCCGTTAAATAAAAGATTTATTACCAACCGCCCGAGGGTAATTTTTTTTATCGTCCTATATAAAAAAAAAAAAGAAAAGTGATTTATACGTACAAAAAAAAAAATATATTAAAAAAAAAAAGAGTACACAGAATATGTGTGTGTGTGCGTGTGATAGAACCGGATGTAAACCTTTGTTCCGGTAAAAAACATTTCATTAAGTCAAGAGGTAAATCGATTTCCTTTGACTCACAAAGGAAGGAATGAAAAAAAAAAAAATTTTTTTTTAATTTAATTTTTTTTTTTTTTTTTAATATTGTCGTGACGTCGTCGTTTTATTTGACATGTAAATTTTTTTTTTTTTTATATTTTGAAAAGGTAAAAACGATTTACGAACGATTACCGTTCGATCCCTCGATCGATCGATCGATCGATCAATCGAATTTAAATTTTTTTTTTAATAAAACGAGTCGGAATAAAAATTTTATTTTTTTTCTGTTTTTTCTTTCTAAAAAAAAAAGAAAAAAATTATTATTATCATTATTATTGTTTTTATCATCATCATCATCATCGGAAAAAGTAATAGTTGTAATAATAATAATAATAATTTAGGATTAAGGAGAAACACAAGGGAAAATAATAGTAAAAGTATAAAAGGGTTTTTAGTTTCTCAACTCTCTCTCATATAAAATTAAATTGACCAAAATAAGGTTTTTGAAAACTTGGTTCGGGAGTTTTTTTTTTTTTTTAAATATTCTAAGAGGAAAATAAAACTTTGTTTTCACTCTCTTTTCTCCGATTGCCCCCCTCCCCCCGAAAATTTTGAATAATATTTTGTTTTGTTTTAATTTATTCATAAATGTAATTCACACCCTTAGATTATTCAACAAAAGAAAGGGCGGTGGTGGTAAATCCTTTTGAGATTTAACTTTAAGTGGCCAAAAAGGTGTCGAATTTTTGAAACTTTTTCCATATTATTATAATTATTATTATTATTATTATTCGAAACGAAATTATTATATTATTAAAAAAAAAAATTTAATGAATTATATATATGTGGGTAATTCTTATCGTTTGTTCTGAGAGTAGTGAGGTATAAGCTTTCTTTTCTTTTTCTTACCCTCCCCTTCACCCCCCCTTTCCCGATGTGATTTTTCTCTTTCAAAATTCCCCAAAATCTTACCTGTAATCATTAAAAAAAAAAAACCGACGCCTTTTTTTGTCATACGCGCGCGTTTTGCAAAAAAAGTGTTAAAAATTTTTAAGGCGAAATAAATGAATTGGAGAAAAATTTTTTTAAAAAAAATTACGAAAACTATAAAAATTATAGTTTTATAAATATAGCGCTATAAAAAATTATTAATATAAAAATAAAGATTACTTTAAATTAGTTTTTTTTTTTTTTTAAAGTGGAAAAAAAAGTTAACTTTAAATTAAAAATTAATTCATTTAAATTTATAACTCCTTTTTTTTTATTCTTGATTCTCGCGTTATTTTTTTTTCTTCTGCGTTTTTCCTTTCTCTAACGAATTTTCCACTTTTTCCTAAAGTCTTAAAGAGAAGGAGGGAGAGGAAGAGAAATTAAACCGTTTAACGTTTAAAGCTAATATTTATTTGTACATTTAATAATAATAATAATAATAATAATAAAAACGATTTTGTTCGAGGACGTTAAATCGAATAGACTTACCGTCTAACATCTTATTAAATGTAACCTCATAACATCCGCCGACTCGCACGTATAGTCGGCTCTTAATTGGTTTGTAAGAACTCCCGCCATTTTCATCTATCCATATTTTTAATTACTAAGCCATACTCTCCTTCTTCTTCTTCTTCTTGAGTAATAATTAATTTTCTTAAGCCCTCTGCACGTTTGCGAATTGGAGTTTGTAGGGTTATGACCTTGATACTGGGAAAAACTAACCGCCACCACCACCTTAGCGTAGTCATCTATCTATCTATCTTTTTTTTTCTTCTCTTTCTATCTCTTTCTTTCTTTCATATTTCTTCTTAAAAAAACTTTTTATAATTTTAATATCTTACACACTTGGGATAGTCCCAAGGCATTGTCAAGAGTTGTAAAGTTTATTATTATCGAAACGGCGGTTGTTGTTGTTGTTGCGTCGGTTTTATGCTTTTTAAACTTTTATGATTTTGTGACTAAGTCATATTACAACAACAAACCATTAAAAAAAAGATTATTTTAAAAAATTTTCAACAGCAACGACGACAGGAAATAATAATTTTATTAAACGAAGGATTGATTATCATAAGAAATGACGTCGTCATTCATCGTGATAATTATTTTTCCCTTCGATTGTTTGCTTGTTTGTTTGTTTGTTTGTTTGTTCCTTTGTATTGATTAATAATATAAATAGAAAAGGAAAAGGAAAAAAATTTAAAACCTCATTTAAAAAATTTTAAAAAATTGTCAATCATTTCCGGTTGTGGTAAAATTTTCTTAACTAAATCCCTTGAAACAATTTTTTTTTTTTTATCTTCATTCCCCTGAGATTTTTTTTTTTTGTTTTCACTTTTTTTTTTTTATTCTCCCCCTTAAAGAGAAAGACAGAGAGAGAGAGGGGAGATCGAAAACGATGAAAGAAGAGAGGTAAATTGACGATATTTTAGTGTGAGAGAGAGAGAGAAGGAAGTGGGAATGAGAGTTTCTGGAAAAAAGTCAAAGGGTGAAGAGAGAAAGAAAAAATAATTATTTTTTTTTTAAAGGGGTTAAAGGTCGAGATTTAAATTGGAAGGTGTTATAAAAGGGATGATAAATAACGCACACGAAAGAAAATTAAAAAAAATTTTTTTTTTTCCTCCGCGTAATATTGAAAAAAAAAAAAGTTTTGAAACAAAACGCGCGTGTTTTTTTCTCTCCCACCCCCTTCCTTTTATTTCCTTTTTTCTTCTTCTTCTTCTTTTTCTTCTCATTCTTTTATTATTTTACCTTTTTCATTTTATTTTTATTTTTTCATTTTGTTATTAATAAAAGAAAATAAAAAAAAGTGAAAATTTTGTTTATTTTTTTCTTTTTTCATAAACGAATTTAAGATTTTAAATTTTCTAATGTTTCGAAACAAAAAAAAAAAAATTTAATTTAAGAAAAAAAAAAAATTATTTTATCGTTTTCCCTCCTTTTTTTTTTATAAAAAAAAATAATAATAATAAAAACGAAATGAAACGAAATCAAATTTTTAATATATATAAAAAAAAAAAAATTTTAACCCCTTCAATAAAAAAAACAACCCTTTGACAAAAAAAATCAACGAGAAAAAATAAAAAAAACAAAACAAAAAAAAATTTTTTATCGTTTCCTTTTGTTTAATTATTATTATTATTATTATTATTAACGATTGAATAAATGATAAGAATTTGATATTATTGATAAGAGGGGATTGATAAGGGAAGGGGGTTGAGAAAAAAAAATTATTTTTTTATCTTCGATGTAATAATAATAATAATAATAATAATAATTTTGACGGGTGTCGACGCGAAATTCTTTTTACCGGCGCTCATTTTGTTTGTTTACCCCTTCCCTCTCCTTCTTTTCGTCTTCTGGAATAAATCTGGAGAATTCAAAACGATCGAACGAAAATGTAGAAAAATTTTGGAATCTGAAAAAAAAAAAAAAAATTATCAGTGATAAGAATCTCTCTTGTGATTATTATCATGATAATAAAAATCCCCGAAGCGAAATTTTTTCCAGCGTGCGATACAGTTCATCCCTGATTTTTTTTCTTTTCTCCAGCAGGAAGAAAATCATTATTTATTTATTTTTTTTTTTTTTATGACCTTAACCATTATTTTGTAAACACATTTAAACCGACTGCCCCCCCCCTTCCCTGCCCCCTCCCTCCAAAAAAAATTTTCCAGTTTTTTTTGGAAAAAAGTTTTTTATTTTAACCTTCCGGGTAATTGAAAAATTTTACGTTTTTTTTTTTTTATAAAAATTGGCTGGAGAAAAGTTTTAAATAAAAAAGTTAAGTAAACAATTTTAAAAAATATTAAATCAAAATTTTTTTTAATACGTCATTCGATCATTTTTTTTTTTTTTGGAGAAAAACAAAAATGGGGTCAAATAACTTGAGAAAAAAAATTTTTTTTTTCTGATAATTTAATAGGGGGGGGGGAAAGGAAAAAATTTTTTTTCCAAAATAGATTTTTAACAATATTCGATTTTTTTTCTCCAGTCAGTTTTTTTCCAGTAAAAAAAAATTTACCAGTCCAGAGGGTTTTTATTTTATAAAACACCTGCGAACCGAAAAATCTAGTTACACGTTTTTTTTTTTTTTTATTAACTTGTCACATCACCGAAATAATCACCTCTGGAGAAAAAAGGAAAAAAAAAAATTTTTTTGTTATTTAATTTTGTTTTTTTTCCCAAAAATTCCAGACTAAAAAAATTAAAAGTTGAAGATTCATTTAAGTTCTTATTAAAAAAAACTGAAATACTGGAGAATTGGAAAACTGGAGAATAAAATTTTTTTTAATAAAAAAAAAAAACGGTTGAAATTAAATTTTTTTTATTTTTTATTTTACTGGAGAAAAAAAAATATTTTTAAAGATGAAAAAGAAAATTCCCACGAGACAAAAATGGTACAAAAAGATTAAAGAGAGAGAGAGAGAGGGAGTAAATGAATTGTGTGCATTTAATTCTGGAAATTCATTCATTTTCAAACGCGATAGTCGTCAAAACTTTTAAAAGGTTATTTTATTCATTCTCCAGGAAAAAAGTTTTTCCCTCACAACAACAACAACAACAACTGGAGAAATATTATAAAATGATAGCTTTTATTCATTCCTTATTGAATTCGTATTTTATCTAATTTTGGAGAAAAAAAAAAATTGGAAGAAGGAATAAAGAAAGAAAGAAAAGGAAAAAAAAGATGGGGCGGAGGGTGGGGGAGGGGAAGAAAAAAATTGTATGGGAAATAAGAAGTTAAAAGAATGAAGAAAAAAAAAAGGTAAAAGAGAGTGGGGGAAGGAAAATAAAGGACGATAAAGAACGTTCTCTCTTTCCTTTTTATTTTTTCTCCATATTTTCTTTTTTTCCAGGAAAGTTTTTTTTCTTCCCCTCCCCTTCCGCCCCCGAAAAAAAATAAAACCTCTCCAAAATCATCCAGTCAAAATTTTAAATGGCCTTCAAGCATTTTAAACAAAAGAAAAAAAAAAAAAGTTTTTTAAGGTTTTTTATAATGCGAACGTAATAATTATAAAGAACCGTTCGTTTTAACCGCTCCCCTTTCCTCCTCCTTCTCCTCCACTTCTTTCTTTTCCTCTTTTCCCTTTTCCCATTTTTCCCGAAAAAAAAAAAAAATTAATATCGACCGATGATGGGATGATGATTTTCTTTAGCATCTTACAAAAACCTCTTCTCTCTCTTCCTTTCTTACTCTCTTCCTCTCTCTTTCTCTTTCGATCCAGTTTCTCCAGTTTTTTTTTCCTCTTCTCCAGATTCTTCTCCTTTTTCGATTCCCATCGAAAAAAAAATTACTCCAAATCCGTTTGAAATGTAATTTCTTTTTTCTTTTTATATATATAAAAAAAAAAGCAATTGATTTCTTTTTTTTTTCGGCTGGGAAAACTTTTTAACCGGCTTTTCTTCCCCCCCCTCCTTTATTCAATGTAAAAAAAAAATTCATACAAAAAACTTTAAAGAAAAATCCTTCTACCCTCTCTCTCCTGCCCCTGCCCCCCGAAAAATAATAATAATAATAATAAAAGTTTCGAATTGGTTTCTCAACTTTAAATTCACATTTATTCGTCATTGTAATGTAGTAGCAGTAGGAGTCATGAAAAGATAAATAAATAAAATGGGGAGCCCCAAAATGTTTGCTTGTTTGTTTGTTTGTTTGTTTTCTTTTTTTTTTATATATTATTGAAATTTAATGAAGTAGTTGAACATGTCGTCGTATTTCCTTTGAAAAAAAATAAATAAATTCTTTCCTTTGTATAAAATAAATATCGAACCCGTTTTTTTCCTTCTATAAATTCCATAACGAAAATTTTCTTTTTTTCTTTCTTTTTCCGGTTGTTCGAATTGTCTTTGTTCGACTGGAAATTTTTGTTTTTTTTTTTTTTATTTATTAAAAAAAAAAATTTCAACTATTTCTATGAGATAATAATAATGATAATAATAATAATAATGATAAATCGAGATTGTTTTACGATATCGTAAGAAACATAAAAATGTTTTCTAAAAACAATCTTTATTTTTATTTTCCTAAAAGAAAAGCGCACGAAAAAAAATTTTCATCACTTCTCTAATTTTCCGAAAAACAAACAAACAAACAAATTTTTTTTTTACTGGAACGCGACAAACGCAAACGTTTTTTTTTTAAAAAGAAAGAAATATTTACGAGTCCTGTACAAAGTTTTCAACAAGCTGTTAACATATTTTAATGTGTATCCTTCCTTCTCTCTCTCTCTCTTTCTCTTTCTCTTTCTCTCTGGAGAAGACAAAAAAACCGACTAAATAATAATAATAATATCAACAACAATGATGATTATTTTTCTATTATCATTAAAAAAAAAAAAATTCGAAATGGTTTAACGCTCTCGTAATCATATCTGTTCGACAACTGATAAGAATACAATGTTTAATAGAACTGTATATATACCGACTGGAGAATTCTGGAGAAAGAAAAAGAGAGAATGAGAAAGAGAAAGAGAGACAAAGAAAAATAAAACAGAGGACATTATGTGAAAATTATTGATAAGGTTTCATTGATTTATTAAGAATCATTTTCTCCCTCTTTTTTTTTCCATCCCTTGCCGTCATTCTAATCGGGATTTAGTCACCCTTTTTTTTTTCTCATCACGCGCGCGCCATATTTGTTGAATGACCCTCTCCCTCCTCACCCCTCCTCTCTCACTCTAATTAAAAAAAAAAACATAACTGTAATTATTTTTAATTGGTTTTTATTTATGGAAACAAAAAAACATTTTTTATTGACTGATAATAGATAACGTGAAGTAGAAAAAGAAGATTATGGAGGGGAAAAAAAAGTTTACCTTTTTTATCATTATCATTATTATTACTTTAATCCCAGTTTATTAATAACTTATTCCTTGTAAATTGTTTTCGTAACGAATCACACAACACCCGATTCGAATAATAATAATAATAATAATAATAATAATAATAATAGAAAAATCAAGAGATTTAAAAATTTTATAGTTTGTGGATTAAAAAAAAAAAATAGAAAATGTAAAAAAAAAAACGGGAGGGGGTGGGAAGACGGGAGAAAGGGATGGGAATTCGGGTAGGGGGAATAACTGGAGAAATTGGTCGCAGGACGTAATTTTTTTTTTTTTTCGACATTTTTCCCCAAGTCGTAAAAATTATTTGAAAATCGAACTATAAAGTTAAAATTTTGGGATTAAAAATTATTTACAACGAACGAGGGACGCGAGGGGAAGTGAGGGGAGAAGAGGGAAACGAGGGGAATCGTTGCAAAGTTTTCCCGCCTCCGCCTTTTCTTTCTCCGCCCTCTTTTCCCAGATCCATTAAAAAAAAGAAAACTTTTTTATTTATATAAATAAAATTTTTTTGCTTAAGGGAAAAAAAAGAGTTTAACCGAGGATATTTAACCGACTTCCTGTTGGAAAATTCTAGAAAATCAGGTATTTATTATGATTTAACAATCTTGACGTCTTAATCGGGCTTTCAAAAAAGTTTCTTTTTTTTTTTTACGAACCTTATTGTCTTAAATTTCACTCTTGAGACCTTCCTTCTACAACTAAAAACAACCGCACGTGATTTGGTTGTTCAATATATAATTTCGACTCGTATCGACCGGATGATGTGTGTGAGTGTGTGTGTGTGCGTGCGTGTATGCATTTCATACCTTAAGGCCCTTTTTTTTTTATATACCGTCATGAATAAAATTTAAAATAAATTTTTTTTTTTTTTGTGTTAAATCTTTTGAGAGTCATTTTGTCAGGTTTTACGCCACCCATGCATGTCACGTGTCTTGGTTGTATCTTTTTAAGAATGGATGAATTTGTTTTTTTTTTTTTACGAAACAAACAATAATAATAATAATAATAATAATAAACAAACTCGTTGTTTTATTTTAATTTTTTTTTTTTTAATCCGACGACGATTAATATTTCGTAAAATCGCCTTATTAATTTCTATTTCTCTCTTTCTCTCTCTCTCTCTCTCTCTCTCTTTCTCTCTCTTTTTTTAATTCGAAAGCGTTCAACTGCTCAAAATTTAAAAAAAAAAAAAAAAAATTTTGATTTTATCATTTAATACTAAAAACAAGCAAAATATTAAGAAGTAAATAATAAACTTTAAGACGGAAACAAACAAACAAACAAGCAGACGACAAATTTCGTTTATTATTAATTTACATTTATTATTATTATTTACGCACTATTAAAAATTTTCTTTTTTTTATTTAAATAAAATATTATTATTATTTATACATAAATTATTTTCAAAATAAAAAAAAAAATTTTTTAAATTATACTCATAAATCCCTCCCCTTCCCTTCCCCCTCTTCCGCCAAAAAAAAGTTACATAAGTAAATAATAATAATGATGATGAATTAATAAATTTTTTCGTTTTTGACCTTCTCCCTCCCTCCCTCTCTCTCGCCGAAATAAATAAATAATTACGTAATACATAAAAATATTTTTGTTATTATCATCACTCTTATTATTATTATTATTATTAACATTTTTTTTATTTATTTACACACACACACTTGAAAAAAAAAAAAAAAATTAATAAAAAAGGAATTTCCTGTTTTGTGTTGTATAGATTACAGGATGCATTTTATCACCGGAAATTAAGCTATCTGAATTTCATACATCCAAACAACCAAACATCCAACAAACCAACCGACCGACTAACATTTAATACAGAATTATTATTATCATCTCTCTCTCTCTCTGTTAAAATTTTAAATAATAATAATGATAATAAAATTTCTTATAAGTTTTGAAAAACGATGACGGATTAAAAAATTAATAAAATCGATCGATGATTGTTTTAAAATAAATTTTTTTCCCATTTTTACGCGTTGCGTACGTGCGTGGGTGGATGGGTGTGCGTGCGTGAGTGCGTAATAAAGATGATGGTTTTTTCGTTTCGTTTTAAAAGCATTCGACTACCACTCACAGACTAAAACTTAAATTATAGTTAAACGGATTAGTTTTCCATACGCGCGAACGAGCGAGAAAAACTTGTTTTGTTATATTATATATATATTAAATATATATTGATCGTAAATGATAATGTTTAACTTATCATTTGTAAGTTCATTTTATATTAGAATAAAATAAATACGCACACGGTTTTTGGAAAATAATGAAATTATTGAAATTGCATTTATTTAACGTGTTTCACGTGTTTCGCGTTAATTTAATAAGCTTTCCTTTATTATTATTATTATTTTACGGATGCGAAAATGTTTTTTTAAAAAAAATTTATCATTATTATTATTATTATAAATATTGAAAAAAAATTTATTTCCCCAAAATCTTCCCAATTTTTTTATAAATAAATATAAATAAATCTTTTTGGAATTTTCCGACATGACGTCACATTACGTCAATATTATTATTATTATTATTATTATTATTATTATTACTATTCCAGGGTTTCGTTTTTCATTCGCGCTCTCTTAAAATTTAATTTAAATTAATAAAACTTTGAATGAAATACGAATGCAAAAAAAAAAAAAAAGGAATCGTCGAAAATGTTGTTTGTCAATTTTAATTACTTTCGGTCAAACTTATGAATGGGGAGGAGAGAAGTGGAGGAGAAAAGGGGAGGCGAAAGTGTAGGAGAGAAGGAGGGAGAGGGGGAGACGACAATAACTAACAAGTTTTTGGAATTTTCTCCGTCCTTTTCTAAAAACCGAAATATTTTTATTAAAATTTGAAAATTTACAATTAAATTCGGCGGTTTTCCACCCCCCCCTCTTTCCCCCTTCACCTCCCCTTCCAAAAATAGAATCCTTTTAATAATGATAATAATGATAATAATTTAAACACCTGACGAAACCGATAAAATATCTTTTTGTATAAATATTTTAATTAATAAATTGAAATCGATCGGAGAAAAAAGGTTTGAGAGAAAGAGAGAGAGTTTAAGGAAAAAAAAAAAATTTTATTTTTGGGAAAATCGCAGGCGTAATCGTAACTACTAACGACAGGAAAAAAAAAGGAAGGAATAAAGCAAAGGTTTATGAATGGGGAAAAATGATCGCAACACGCCAAGTTTTCGACGTGACAGCTTTAAAACGTCAACACGCAAGTTGTCATGAACATCACTCAGTTTGTTGAAAAGAAAAAAAAAGAAAAAAGAAGAAACTCAAGGCAATAACCGAATAAGAAATGGATATTTAGTTTTCCAACAGGAGCGTAATAATATTTCAACCGTAAAAAAAAAAAAATGAATTTCTTTCTCTCTCTCTCTCTTTCTCTGTCGGACGTAATAAAATAAATAAACAGACAAAGACTTTTCTCTTTGTCTTCTCCTTTTTTCTATATATATTTTTCTTCTTCTTTCTTTTCAAAGCTGTCGTCGTCGGTTTCGAAAAAAAAAACAAAATCCTTCACTTATTTGCAAGACTTGTTTGTTTGTTTTTATTTTTGAATAAACGAGTTCATTAAATGAATCGTCATAGAGTAAGAAAAAAAATCCTCACCGCCTTTTATATTAAAACCCACACATTCATTCATGAATTAAAATTTTTTTTTATTACGATGTGAATGAATTTTATTGTTTTTTTCATTTGTAATCGTCGATGACATTACCAAAAATTAACATATGTAACAAAGAAAAAGGATTAAAATCGCGCCTAAGTAACCTAAAAAAAAAATCTCGAAAAGATGAGAGAGAGAGAGAGAATTGGAGATGATAACAAAGCGATAACTGCTGACAGAAGCAGAACTGTCGGTTTTTCTTGCTCGGTTAACTCGTCAATTATTATATTCCTTCTACCTCTGCCTCGTTATAATATTACGCTTTCTCTAGCATTAACCGACGCCGCCATTTTATAAAACGGCAAAATATTTTTATGAAAATCCAATGAGGGAAATTAGTTGTCATACTGAAAGAAATTTTTTTTTTTTTTTTTTCTCATTATTTTCCACATTTAATAAAATCGGAGATGGATTTCGTTAAAAATTTTTCGTTTTATTTTTTGACAGATTGCTTTTGAAACGACGTAGCAGTAGCAGTAGTAGTAGCAGCAAATGTCATTTTCGATTTCCGTGAATGAAAGCAAAACTTTTTAAGTTTTTAAATAGGAGGGAAAAATTTTTTTTGGCAGAAGACAGAGAGAAAGAATATCATTACGTTTAACGATTTGTCACAATAAATTGCGTATTTATTCGACATCGTTTATTTATTTCTCTCCCACCCACCCCCCTTAACCTAAAAATAAATTTTTTTCTCTTTTATTATTATTATTATTATTATTTTCTGGAATCGTGATTTTTTTTGGAAAAATAAAATGTTATAAATATATAGAGCGTAAAAAAAAAAAAAAATTTGAGAAAGATATTTAAGTAATTGCATCATTCGCCATTAAAAATTCTGTTGGCACAAAAAGAAAAGAAATTACGCTAATGAATTTATTGCCGTGCGTGGTTGTAGCAAAAGAACCAAAATCGGTTTTTTTAATTTTTTTTTAACGATAGCAAAAGAAAGAAATTTTTTTTTACGTTCGGTCCGAACGGGGGACCCTTTGCTTTGTAAGAATTTACGAAAAACGCGTGCGAACGTGTGTTACTTACACATAATAAAAATAATTTTTACAATTTTAACTCCATCTCTCTCTCTATCTCTCTTTGCGATGACGTTTGATTACATGTATAAAAAGTATAACAAATTATTTTAAATTTCTAGAAATTTCTACAACGAAACAAATCACAAACGTCTAAATTTGCATAAACGCGAAAATCATCAAAATATCATCAAAATTTTTTTTTTTTACTTTTTCCAAAAATTATTTTATTATTTGCTTACGTCATCAAAAATAATTTTTTATTAATTTTAAAACGTAAGAAAATTTATTTGTACGAACTTATTAAATACTAATAATAATAACAATATGAAAAAACCTTCTGCTCGTTTTCTCTCACTTTCACTCTTTCTCGGTAGGAAAAAAAAAAAAAAAATTATTAAACTTTTCGTATTAACCCTTTTTAACCGTTTAAAATATTATTATTAATTTCCCCCCTTCTCTCTCCTCCCCTCCTCAACCCTCCTACCCTCTCCCACCCCGATCATTCATTTTTAAATTTGAATTGTTCCAGAAACATCGACGATAAACAAAAACAAAAAAACGTTTCTGACGTGTAAAAAGAAAAAAAAAAGTATAAAAAAGGATTGATTTATAATTTTTCCAACATTCTCTCTCTCTCTCTCTCTCTTTCTCTCTCTTTAAATGTGCTTATTGCCTCCAGATGATTATTGGATAAAAGGTTTTTAACCTTTGTTATCATAAAATTATATAAATAACGTAAAAAAAAAAAAAAAACTAACGATCCTTTTTGTAGTTTGAAAAAAGAGAAAAAAAAATTTATTTCAAAACTATTTTTAATTAAAATTTTCCCATATTATTATTATTATTATTATTATTATTAAGAACTCAAAATTTAACATCATCATCATTATCATTATCATCGTTGTTGTTTCATCATGTATAAAATTTATATATATACGCATACATCACGTACAATTTTCCGAAGAAAAACTTCAATAATCGTTGAGAAAAATGGAAAAATATTTTCTTAAATTTTAACAAGTAAAAAATTTTCCTTCTCTCTCCACCCCCACTCCCCTCTCTCTCTCTCTCTTTCGAAATTTTAAAATAATAATTATATTAATGACGATGATGATGATGATAAAAACGCGCGTTTTTTTCGTTTTTCTCTCTTTACACTTACTTTTTTTTTTGAAATTCGCGCGTTTACGACATTATTATTACCAACTTTACGAAAAAAAAAATATATATCGAAATATTTTATTACATTTTATTACTTTTAGAAAAAATGTTAATAATAATAATAATAATAAATTTTTTTTTTCATAAGAGTAAACGGCTCAAGTTCTTAAAGAAAAAGTAAATTTATTATTAAAGGGTTTCTCTTATACGTACGTACGTAGTAATAACAGCGAACAAACAACAACAACAACACTTTGGAAGTTTTTTAAAGGTAAAATAATAATAATAATAATAAATTAGTTAAATATAAAAAAAAAAAAATTTTTGATGGCATTAAATTACCGCAAAGTTTTATATATATAGAAAATAATAATAATGATAATAAGATATAACGGATCGAAAAAAAAATCGGAAGAAGAACAAAAAAAAAAAAACAAAAAAACGAACGTCGTTAGTTCAAAATTAAATTGTGTGATAACGTTTTACACGTTTTTTTTTTAAATCTAATTCCACGTACTTTTTTTTGTACCATTCTATCGAAAGGTTATTCTATTATACGAAAAAATTTTTCCCATGACTAAAATTAAAAAAATTTTTTTTTACGTCTTTATTTAACGTTATCAAAAAAAAAAAAAAACTATTTTATACGTCGTAATTACAATTTTTTTTTATAAACGCATTTTATTATTATTATTATTACTATTATTATTATTATTATTATTATTATTATTATTATTATTATTATTATTTAAGGTATAACTATACGATTTGAATTCTTACGGGGATCTTTTGTGTGTGTGCGCGTTTGTAGGGAAATAAGAATTCAACAAACGATTTTGTAGTAAAAAAAAAAAAAATTATTCGTGCCTTATCCTTTTTTTTTATAATAATAATAATAATAATAATAAAACTTGTTTTCGATTTAATTGGTTTAAAATGAGTTTTTTTTTTTTTATGGAAGGAACTGGAACGTTATTATTCTCTGGAAACGTTTTTTTTTTTTTTTTTTTTTACTTAAATTTCCTTAATAAAATATCCATAAAAATATTTCAAAATTTTCTCTCTCTCTCTCTCTCTCTCTTTCTGTATCTTCACTTCATCGACTCGAAAAATTAAAAAAAAAAAAAAACTTGTTTTTATTATTATTATTGAACGTTACTAAATTTTTTTTTTATCAATTTTTCATTTTTGGTAAAAATGTAGTAGTGGCATTAGAAATTTTATTACAATTTTATTTTTACATAAATCTGTCTATTCTTTTTATTTTTTAAAAAAAAATTCCATCTTTATAATTCGACTCGAGGAGGAACCATAATAATAAATAAAACAATTTCCAAAAAAAAAAAAAAAAACTTTTCTTTTGTAATAATAATAATAATAATAATAATAATGATAATAATGATAATAACGCATCGAAATATGCAAAAACGATATATATATTAAGATAAGAAATTTGGTTTTTTTTATTACCACGACAAACAAATAAAAAAAGAAAATTCGAACGGAGCCACACACATATATGTGATAAATTTTATTTTTTTAAATAAATTATTATTATTATTATTATTATTATTATTAGTAGTAGTAGTAGTAGTAGTAGTAGATGACGTCATTAAAAAAATATTTTCTCATATTTTATTAATTTATTATTATTATTATTTGTTTAAAAAAAACGAATTTTTTTTTAAATAATAAACGTGTTAATATCGAGAATAAGAAGAAAAGGAAGAAGAAATAGAAGAAAAAATTGTTAATCTAGTGACACGTCGGGAGTTAAAAAAAAAAAATAAATAAATAAATGGGTCGAATGATAAATTTTTTTTATCGTCAATTAAAAAAAAAAAATTTCTATTCGAACAAATTAGTTTTAATTTATTATTATTATTATTATTATTATTTCATTTAAAAAAAATTTTTTTTTTTCACGTTAAAAAAAAAAAACCTCGTGGATGATGATGATAGAAAAAGGAAGTAGGGGAGAATGTAGGGGGGAAGGTGGGGGGGTTAGGTTAGGTTAATTAAACGTTTTTTAACTAAACGTGTAACTAAAGGTTCACACGAATGTTAAAAAAAAATGTTTTTTTGTTAACGCCTCTTTGATTGTTATTCGTTTAACAATAATAAGGATGTTTTGTTGTGTGTGTTACACTACTAATTATCAAAACGATTACAAATAATAATAATAATAATAATAATAATGATAATAATAATAACAAAAAACAAACGAGTATAAAAAAAAATGTTTTTCAATTATTATTAAAACATGTTGTTGTTTAAAAAAAAAAACGTAACGATTTTTTTTTTGTGTTGAAACAAAATTTCGAATGTTCAAAAAAAAAAACTTTTAAGCATTATGTTGTTTGTTTTATGTTGTTGTTTGTTGTTTATTGTATGTTGTTTTATGTTGTTGTATGTTTTGAGCGTCGTATGTTTTACAAAAAAAAAAATTAAATTAAATTAATTAACTGAAAATTAAAATTTTTTTTATTTTTCGTAGAAAAATGATTCAACGGGAAAAATTTAAAAACATAATAACATAAAAACATAATTACAATAAAACATAAAAAAACATAAAAAACTAGTTTTCAAAAAAAAAATTTACTCGCGTGAATCACGTTTCGTTGGTTAAATTAAGTTTTTTTTTTTTTCTTTTTGTTTTTCGTAACTGACGCAACAAAATAAACATAATTTAGGTCATGATTTTTCACGTTAAATTTAAAAAAAAAAAAAAAAATTTATTTTTCAATATGGCTGACTAATTAATAATAATAATAATAATTTTTATTAATCATCAAAATAATCAAATTAATTTTTTAATTTTGAAAAAAAAAAATGTTTAATTAACTAAAAAAAATAAAATAAAAGGTTGAAATAAAAAAAAGGGAGAGATAGAGAGATAGGGAAAATTTTTAATTGAATAAATTCGAATAATAATTTGGAAATCGTCGTGGCAGGAGAATGAATTTTTTTTTCGAAAAAAAATTTCTAAAAAAAAAGGGCGATTGGAAAAGAATTTTATAAAACTTGAATGACGATTCGTTAATCGACTCTAACGAAAAAAAATTTTGAATCTATCGTCACGACATTTAAGTGTCAGAAAAATTTTATAAAATAATTAACGATTAAATACACGTCTTTTTTTCCAATAAAAACTCATCACAAACTTTTATCGGGTTTAATTTCCGGTTGTTTTTAAATGTTACAAAAACATTTAAAAAATAGAAAAAAAACCTCTCTGAGACTTCCAGACTTCCAGACTTTCACTCACATTATCCAGCAGACAAACCCGGCGTGTTCTAAAGGAGAAAAATAATAATAATAATAATAATGATTTAAAAGTAAAATTATCACGTGACAACGCGTAGTAGTCAATTCAAACATCTCACGTACCGATAAAAGACAAAAGAAAAAAAAAAACCAAACGTGAATTTCATAGGAATATATCCGGAAAATCCTGGATAAAATTTGTAGTTTCCCCTCCCCCGCGTACCCGCCTCCTCATTTCAGATAATATATAATAATAATAATAATATTTTAAATTATATTTAATAAATAAAAATTTTCAGGATAGTACCGGTAACAAAAATATAAATTTTTTTTTTTAGAGTTTTGAAACTATCGGCGAACGTGATTCTTCTTACTTTTATTATGAATTCAAATAAAGTTATGAAAATATAAATTTTATGAAAATAAATCTTAAAAGAGTCAACCATTGAAGTTTTACTGATAGGAGATAAGAAAATAAATTAAAAATTTTTTTTTTAACGGTTCCCCTTTATTAATAATAATAATAATAGTTCGAAAGTCAAAATGGAAACGATTCTATGTGAAAATTTTACATAAAATTTTTTCCCGAAAATTACCGTTAAAAAATTTTTTTTTACTATAAATAAATCAGTTTCGGTTGTGTTTTTGTCGTGGGATTAGAATAAAAAAAAAAATCGAAACGGATTAATTTTGGGAAGCGATCGAATAAAGTGAGAGGAACGGGAGTTAAAAAAAATTTAAATTTTCGCTCAAGTTTTATTATCGTGTCATTAGATAACCCGTACGCAAAATTTTTTGTTTAAATTCTACCGGAAATATTAAATGCTCTCTATTAAAAAAATGACTTTTCGATTTACAAAAAAAAATAAAAATGAAAAATTGTTTTTCGTAGAATAAGAGAAAAGGAGGGGAAAAAAAGAAAAATCCGACTTAGAAATCCGACAATTTATTTATTTATTTTTTGTTTCTAAATACGAAAAGGAAAAAAAAAAGGAAAAGGAAAACAAAAGAAGTAAAATGAAAAAAAAAAAAAAAGTAAATTGAAGGGCGAAAAAACCAACAAATCCTACGTAATGGCGGCGGTGGTGGTGGTGGTGGCGTTAAGGGTCGAAAAGAAAAAGAAAAAAAAAATGATTGAGAAAAGTCGTTAGAAGAAAGCGCGCGCGTTCGAATGTTTCACGTTTAAAATTAATACCAACCTTTCAGCTTCATATTCTTGTATGGACTTTTCTTTTTTCTTTTACCGGGGATTTTCCGTATTCCGAACATATACGAAATTTAACGAATGACCTTTTGGTCAACAAAGTTTGGCAACACTGCAACATGGCAGCGACACAACATTTCACTTCCCTTTCAACGTATAAAAATTTCGATCCGCGTTTTCCGAGGACGTCGTTTGGAGTCGCTGGGGAGCAAATATTGGCATCGGCGAATGAAACCGATTACACGATTCGGGTTAGTTCGTATCGGGCATTCGAATCGGGAGGTTCAACACGATAACAAAAAAAAAAAAGAAAATTTTTTCCTTTTTTTTTTTTTCTGTTTTTACTGACGGGTGTTTTTCTTTTTTTTTAAATAAATAAATTCTATTTATTTCTCTCGGATTTTTTCATTTTATAAATATCGTGTATCTAAACAAAAGTGTTTAATACAAAAAAAACGAATAATAATATTAATAATAATAATAATAATAATAATAATAAAAATTTCCTTTTTTGGAATTTTTTTTATTTAAAAAAAAAAAGGGAAATTCGTTCGTTCGTTGGTTTTTTTCTTTTCCTTTTTTTTTTTTTTTTTTTTTACTATTTTTATTATTTCAAATATAAAATTTTTTTTGTTGCTGGAATTAAACTCCTGGAACTACTACCCTTGACGTCATATTTTTTTATTTTATCAAACGATTATTTATTTAAGGGTAAAAAAAAAAAACAACAAACATGTCGCCCTGAGTAGAAAAAAAAAAAACTTTCTGTGAAAATTATTTTTGTGCGTATTAAGATCATTATTATTATCACTGTTATTATTATTATTAATTAATTTTTCGACGTTCGTCGTCGCGTTGTTTTTTTCAAAAACGAATGTATATTAAAAAAAAAAAAAAAGAAATTATATTAATGAGAGTAGTAACTTCTGTGTGTTACCCGCCATCATCGATTTTTTATCAATTTTGTGTTTAAAATAATAATAATTATTATTATTATTAATAATAATATTGTTGTTGACGTGTTTCTTTTTTTCGTTTGTTTTGTTTTGTTTGTTCTGTTCTGAAAAAAAAAAAAAAACCTGAACGGTTTACGTATGAAAATTAATATTAAATGCAACAAAAAACTGGATGGTACCACGTTTAAAGGAATTAAATGATAAGAAATTAAAAATTTTCTCACTTCATCGTGGCCGGTAAGTTATTGTTATTATCATTATTATTTATTTATTTATTTACTCTATGACGAGACGAATGAAAAAAAGAAAGAACGTGATTAGGGGATGATGGTGGTGGTGGTGGTGGTAGTAATGACGGTTGTTTTTTTTTTTTTCTCCAAAGCGTGATGTGCCAACGTGAACGTTCGCGGTTACGCGAGGGTTGAAAAATATTTTTTAAAGTTTCGAAATTTCGTCTGGAAAGTTCGATGAAGGTGACGGTGGGGTCCACGGGGGTGATGGTGGCGTCGGCGAGGTTGACGACGAAAAGAATTAAAAAATTTTTTTCGACTTGTAAATTAATATATAAAATTGTCGTTGTTGACCCAAACGAATTTTGTTTTCTTTTTGAAAAATTTAAAAGCTGCTGTTGTTGTTGTTGTTTGCTGTTGTTTGCTGTCGTCTTAGTCGACACGTCGAATTGTTAAAAATTAAATTCGCTTCGATTTTAACGTTTTGTTTTGTTTTTTTACACAAACGTTCGAGCATTTCGTTTGTTTGACCTCGAAGAGTTTTTCCGAACTTTTTTAAATATTTTTTTTAACGTGTGAACGTGTAAGGGAAGTGCGTGTACGCATCGTAAAAAATTAAAATATTACGATTGTTAAAAAGAAAAAAAGGGGGAAAAAAAGATTCCAAAAGAAAGAAAGTTTTTTCGAGCATAAAATGAGAAATTTAAAAAAAAAAAAAAAAACTTGGAAAGGTAGCAGGAGCAAAAGTGGCAGCAGGAGAAGGAACAGCAGCAGAAGATGAAAAAAAAAAAGGAAAAGTTTAAAAAAAAAAAAAGTTTTTCGAATTTAAAAAAAAAAAAAAAAGGAAAAGTTTTTTTTTTTTTTTTTTTTCTAAAAACTAATCTAAAATATGAAGAAAAAAAAAA
>NW_002986996.1:519872-520958 GCF_000006295.1 Pediculus humanus corporis
GTTTGTTTCGTTTTCCGGGTTTGTTTTACAAAAAAATGTTTGATTGTTGCTACTCTAATCGAAATATAAAAACGTACGATGAAAAAATTACGATAAAACTCTTGAAGTATAGAAAAAAAAAATAAAAAGAAAGAAATTATTGTCTGTTCGCATAATAAACTCCCACCGGGTTTTTTTCTCATCAATTTTTTTTTTTTTTTTTTTTTTTTTTTTTTTTTTTAAATATTCGAGTTTAAGTTTATCGTCCTTTAATTATTTAAACGTTCGAAATCGGAAAAAAAAATAGATATAAGAAACCGTTCGAAGAATGATGGTAAATTTACTCTCACTCTTTCTCTCTCTCTTTCTCTCTCTCTCTCTCTCTCTCTCTCTCTCTGATAGCATTAGCATTTTATTTTATTTTAAAAGTAAAAGATAATAATAATAATAATAATAATAATAATAATAATAATAATAAAGCCAACGGCCATAGCGTGCTGGTCACACCGGTTCCCGTACGATCACCGAAGTTAAGCAGCATCGGGCGTGGTGCAAACTTGGATGGGTGACCGTTTGAGAACGCCACGTGCTGTTGGCTTAAAAAGAGCAAAAAAATGAGAACAAGACAAAGTAAGAACCAAAAACAAAATCTTGTTCTACTGTCGACCTGAGGCAGCTCGACGAGAACGTGAATTTCACTGCTTCTGACCCTGGCCACTCCAAAGATGTTAGTCACCGGAGCCCAGTTCAGGAGACAAATCGTTCCCATCGAAAAAGACGGACTCAGGAAGACCTTCAAGAATTGATGTGGTGCTATCTTATAATAAGTGGCACCACCGAAATTCGAGTATTTGTCCCTAAGGAATCGGGTAGAAACCTCGGATAAATACTTAAAAACTCCGACAAGTAGCCTTGTCGTGTTTAATGGTGGATAATAATAATAATAATATCGAACGAACGTTCGTTTGTTGTTTGATTTACTTTTAAAAACAAAATAAAATATAAAGTGTTAAATTTTAATTAAGGTATTCGATAGTCGCCCTCTCTCTCTCTCTCTCTCTATCACTTTCAGTGCCAAAAAGTTTAATTTTCAAAGTTAATCATCAT